>NC_092388.1:26067592-26370622 GCF_030028105.1 Mobula birostris
AGCAGATTGAAAAGCTTGAGCATTTAGACATTAAGAAAGAGGAAATGCTGGAGCTTTTGGAAAGCATCAAGTTGAATAAATCTCCTGGAGCAGATGTGATGTACCCCAGGCTACTGTAGGAGGTGAGGGAGGAGATGGCTGAGCCTCTAGCAATGATCTTTGCCTCATCAATGGGGATGGGAGAGGTTGCAGGGGATTGGAGAGTTGCAAATGTTATTCCCGTATTCAAGAAAGGGAGTAGAGTTAGCCCAGGAAATCATAGACCAGTGAGTCTTACTTCACTGGTTTGTAAGTTGATGGAGAAGATCCTGAGAGGCAAGATTTATGAACATTTGGAGAGGCATAATATGATTAGGAATTCTCAACATGGCTTTGTCAAAGGCAGGTCGTGCCTGACAAGCCTGATTGAATTTTTTTGAGGATGTGACTAAACAAATTGATGAAGGTAGAGCAGCAGCTGTAGCGGATATGGATTTCAGCAAGGCATTTGATAAGGTACCCCACGCAAGGCTTATTGAGAAAGTAAGGAGGCATGGGATCCAGGGGACCTTGTTTTGTGGATCCAGAATTGGCTTGCTCACAGAAGCCAAAGAGTGGTTGTAGACAGGTCATATTCTGCATCGACTTCGGTCGGTGACCAGTGATGTGCCTCAGGGATCTGTTCTGGGACCCCTTCTCTTCGCAATTTTTATAAATATCCTGGATGAGGAAGTACAGGGATGGGTTAGTAAATTTGCTGATGACACAAAGGTTGGAGGTGTTGTGGATAGTGTAGAGGGCTGTCAGAAGTTACTGCAGGACATTGAGAGGATGCAAAACTGGGCTGAGAAGTGGCAGATGGAGTTCAACCCAGATAAGTGTGAGGTGGTTCATTTTGGTATGTCAAATATGATGGCAGAGTATAGTATTAATGGTAAGACTTTTGGCAGGGTGGAGGATCAGAGGGATCATGGAGTCTGAGTCCATAGGACACCCAAAGCTGCTGAGCAGGTTGACTCTGTGAATAAAAAGGCATATGGTGCATTGGCCTTCATCAACCATGAGATCGAGTTTAGGAGCTGAGAGGTAATGTTACAGCTATATAGGACCCTGGTCAGGCCCCACTTGGAGTAATGTGCTCGGTTCTGGTCACCTCACTACAGGAAGGATGTGGAAACTATAGAAAGGGTGCAAAGGGGATTTACAAGGATGTTGGCTGGATTGGGGAGCATGCTTTATGAGAGTAGGTGAAGTGAACTCGACCTTTTCTCCTTGGAGCGACAGAGGATGGGAGGTGTATAAGATGATGAGAGGCATTGATCATGTGGATAGTCAGAGGCTTTTTCCCAGGCCTGAAATGGTTAACACGAGATGGCACAGTTTTAAGGTGCTTGGAAGTAGAGACAGAGGAGATGCCGGGCAAAGTTTTTTACGTAGAGAGTGGTGAGTGTGTGGAATGGGCTGTCAGCAACGGTTGCGGGGTCGGATACGACAGGGTCTTTTAAGAGACTCCTGGATAGGTACATGGAGCTTAGAAAAATAGAGGGTTATGGGTAACCCTAGGCAATTTCTAAGTAAGTACATGTTTGGCACAGCATTGTGGGCCAAAGGGCCTGTATTGTACTGTAGGTTTTCTATGTTTCTATGACATTTCTGTGAGCAGAAGTAGCTGATTGTATTGCTACTTACATTGTTCATTTTGTTGCCACATTGCGTTATTCAGTTGGATACTGATGGAATCTTCACATATGGTAGAGAGCACATTACTTACTGAGATTGTGAATTGAAAAATGTCAGTTTTCTCTGCCACTGGAGCGCTGCTTTATAACAAACTTTTTCTTCACATAAAAAGGTTGAGTGTTCTGTGAGATGCTCAGAGCTAAAGAAAGCAAGTCGTATTGCTGCAGTAATAAAGTAAAACATCAGTGGCGGAGGGAGGCAGCAAGATATGGAGTCTTCATGGATAAAAAATCATAACCGTGCAATTTTTATCATTTATGCATATTCACTGAAAGGTTAAAGAGGAATGTCACATTTGTTATACTCTCCACACATCCAGTGTCAATAAACTGTTCTTCACAAAGAAAAAATTGTGCTGCTATGGCACTAACCAGTTAAAAGCTTGCCAAAAATGCATGAAGAAATTATATAGAGACATATGAAGTTAAACCCCTGGGGCACAGTATTTTTTAGTTGGTAACTTTCAGAAAGACTTTGCACATCCCAAAGACAACCCGGCTGCCAGATTAATTGCCCCCATCTTTTAACATAGGATTAGTGTAAATAGGTAGTTGATGGTTGGTGTGGATGAGGCCAGTCATAGACCCTGTTTCTATGCTGTGTGTCTCTCTGACTACTTAACTCTAAGAACTCTAACTATTGGGAAAGACAAGTTCAGTCATTTGACCATGCAGTACAAAGAAGGGTGACATCCATATTCAAAATGACTTGCAACATTCTTGTAGGACAAGAATTGGACCTCTTTTCAAGACATGGACCCCCATCCCTTTAACTACTATATTGTAAGTGACCCCTAATCTGTTCCTGGTCTGAAGCTACCTCTCAATAGGGACACAGGTCTGTCAATGGTAAAAATCTTAGTTAAAGCAGCCTTAATCTTAACAAGCCAAAAGGAACGATGAGCCAATGATTGGGTACAGAGCAAAGTTTTAAATTGTACCACAGAGGCAAAATTCAAAAGTGCAAAGAATGTAGGCCTGAACATGATCTAATTAAATGTGCGTTGCAATCAGAATTAGGTGGGCAAACTCATGGCGCAATTAGAGATTGGTCGGTATGATGTTGAGGGCATCATTGAGCCGTGGCTGAAAGAAGGCCATAATTGGGAGCTTAACATCAAAGGATATACTTGTATCAAAAGGACAGGCAAGAAGGCATAGGTGGTGATGTGGCTCTGTTGGTAAGAGATGGAATTACATCTTTAGAAAAAGCTGACATATGGTCAGAGAATGTTGAGTCTTTGTGGGTCGAGTTAAGAAACTGCAAGGGTAAAAAAACTATTGTGCGAATCATATATAGACCTCCAAATAGTAACCAAGATGTGGGGTTGAGATTGCAAAGGGAGCTGGAAAAGGCTTGTAATAAGGGTAGCAACACAATTGCAATAGGAGACATCAATATGAAAGGGGATTGGGAAAATCATGTTGATAACTGATCGCAAGAGAGGGAATTTGTTGAATGCCTATGAGATGGCTTTTTAGAGCAGCTTGTGCTTGAGCCTGTTCAGAAAAAGGCCATTGTAAATTGGGTGCTTATTAGGGAGCTTAGTGTAGCCTAACTTTGGTGGTTGGGAAAGTGTTGGAGTCTATTATTAAGGATGAGGTTTTGGGGTGCTTGGAGACTAATGATAAGATAAGTCAAAGTTAAGGGAAATCTTGTCTGACAAGTCTTTTAGACTTCTTCAAGGAAGTAACAAGCAGGGTGGACAAAGAAGATGGATGTCACTTACTTGGATTTTCAGAAGATGTTTGATAAGGCGCGACACATGAGGCTGTTTAACAAGATAAAATCCCACGGCATTACAGGAAAGATATTGGCATGGATAGAGGAATGGCTGACAGGCAGGAGGCAGCAAGTGGGAATAAAAAGAGCCTTTTCTGGTTGGCTGCCAGTGATTAGTGGTGTTTCTCAGGGGTCAGTACTGAGACTGCTACTTTTCACATTGCTTGTCAATGATTTGGGTATCAGAATTGATGGCTTTGTGGCAAAGTTTGCCATGGTACAGAGGTAGGTGGAGGGGTAGGTAGTGCTGTGAAAACAACGTGATTGCGGCAGGCCTTAGACAAATTGAAAGAATGGGCAAAAAAGTGGCAGATGGAATACAGTGTTGGGAAATGTATGATAAAGCATTTTGGTAAAAAGAACAATTGTGCTGACTATAATCTAAATGGGGAGAAGGTTCAAGCATCAGAGGTGCAGAGGGACTTGGGAGTCCTCATGCAAAACTCCCTGAAGGCTAATTTACAGGTTGAGTCTGTAGTAAAGAAGGCAAATGCAATGTTGGCATTTATTTCAAGGGGAATAAAATATAAATGCAAGGAGGTAATGCTGAACCTTTATAAGACACTAGTGAGGTTGCACTTGGAGTATTATCAACAGTTTTGGGCCCCATATCCCAAAAAGAATGTGTTGTCATTGAAGAGAGTTCAGAGGAGGTTCACAGAGAAGATTCCAGGAATCAAAGGGTTAACAAATGAGGATTGTGTGGCAGCATTGGGCCTGTACTCACTAGAATTTAGAAGAGTGTGTGGGGATCTCATTGAAACCTACTGAATGTTGAAAGGACTAGGCAGAGTGGATGTGGAGAGGATGCTTCCTATGGTGGGAATATCCAGAACTAGAGGGCACAGCCTCAAAACTGAGAGATGATCTTTCAGAACAAAGGTAAGGAGGAATTCTTTAGCCAGAGAGTTGTAAATCTGTGGAATGCTCCGTCACAGACTGTAGTGGAGTCCAAGCCTCTGGGTATACTTAAGGTGGAATTTGATAGTTTCCTGATTGGTCAGGGCATCAAAAGATACGGCAAGAAGGCACGTGTATGAGGTTGAGTGCGATCCGGGATCCGCCATGATGGAATCCCGGAGCAGAGTCAATGGGCTGAAGGCCTCATTCTGCTCCTATGTCTTATGATCTTATGGTCTTAACCCACACAGAAGTTTTTCTCTATGCTGAAATAGATCTTCACTGTTTTCTAGAATAGAAGACCTGAATTATTTACAATGCAATTAAATGCAATATTCTGAATTGTTGTGTTGCTGCCAATGGGCGAATTACATTTGGGAATATGTCTTTGTTTAGTACTTAGTTGAACCACCTCTCGGAACTATTGCAGCCAGTAGTTTTATCGGATAAGAGTCTACCTGCTTTGCACAACATGATAGAGCAATATTTGCCATTCCTCCTGGCCAAATTGTTCAGGCTGGACCAGGTTAGTTGGGGAGTGGCAGTGGACAGCAATCTTGAAGTCTTGTAAGAGATGTTTGAATGCGTTAAGGTCAGTACTCTGAATGGGCCACTCAAGGACACCATTTTTTTTTTCATTTGAAGCCACTCCATGATGGCTTTGGCAGTGGGAGTTGGGCTGATGTCCTGCAGAATGATGAGCTTCCTCCCCAGTTTAAGCTTTCTGGCAGGGGCTAGCTGGTGTTTATCCAGGATCTCTTTGTATTTAGCAGCATTCATTTTCTCATCAATACAGAGCAGATTTCCAGTTCCTTCTGCTGAAAAACATTCCCATCACATGATGCAACTACCTCCATACTTCACAGTAGGTATAATGTTGCCTGGCTACTGTCTAGTAGTAGCTTAACACCATATGTACCACTTAGTGTTAAGGCCAAAAAGCTCTACTTCATTCTCATTCGACCACAAGACATACTCCCACATCTTTACAGCATCTTTTAAGTGGTGCTTTGCAAAGTCTGTACAGGCAGGAATATACTTTTTTTTTAAATTCAGGGCTTCTTCCCTGCCACTCTTCCATAACTAACCTTTTTGAGATTGTGGAGCCATGAACTTCATCTCCAGTTGTAACCACTTAATTCTGGTATCAGAGTAGCTTCTCTTACAAGTATTTTTCTTCTCTGTTGGTGGTCTGACCGTAAAAAAGTGGAAAAAATATTAAACCACAGCCACACTTTTTTTCCACTTTTTTATGATGGAATCCACTGAGCTCTGAGGTATGTTCAATGCCTTGGAGAAGGTGTTGTACTGTTTCCCAGATTTGTGCTTCTCTATTTCCATTTTCCTGACTTGTCTTGAATGCACTTTTGTCTTCATTTTGGTTTGGTCTGTTGAAATTCTACCATACCGTTGGACCTTACAGGGAGAGGGGGTATTAATTCTTACAAATTAATTGGAAACAGGTGATAATCAAATTTTCTACATCAACAAACAGGGTGTGTTAGTAAGGGACCTTACCAAAGAAAGATTCTAGTATGGATAAAGCAGTGGCTGATTAGTAGATGAAGAGAGGGGAAAAACAGAGCCTTTTCTGACTGGCTGCCAGTAACTAGTGATGTTCCACAGGTGCCTGTGTTGGGACCGGTTACTTTAACATTATATGTCAATGATTTGGATGATGGAATTGATGGCTTTGTTACAAAGTGTGCAGACAATATGAAGATAGGTGGAGAGGCAGTTAGTAGGGCGCCTACCGAAGGACTTAGACAGATCGAAAGAATGGGCAAAGAAGTGCCAGATGGAATGCAGTGTGTGGTCATGCATTTTGCAGGAAGAAATAAGAAGGTTGATTATCTTCTAAATGGAGAGACAGTACAAAAAAAATGAGCTAACAGACTTAGGAGTCCTTGTGCAGAATCCCTAAAGGTTAAGTTAAAGGTTGTGTCTGTCATAAGGAAAGCAAATGCAATGTTAGCATTCATTTCAAGAGGACTAGAATATAAAAGCAAGGATGCTATATTGAGACCTTATAAAGCACTGGTGAGGCCTCACTTGGAGTATGGTGAGCAGTTTTGGACCTTTTATCTAAGAAAGGATGTACTGGAAAAAAAATGAGTAGGTTCAGAGGAGATTCACAAGAATGATTCCAGGATTGAATGGCTTGTCATATGAAGAGTGTTCGATGGCTCTAGAGCTGTATTGACAAGAATTCAGAAGAATGAGAGGTGACCTAATAGAAACCTATAAAATGATGAAAGGCCTTGATAGGGTGGATGTGGAGAGGATATTTCCTATGGTGGCAGAGTCTAAGACCCAAGGAAACAGTCTTAGAATAGAGGGGTATCTTTTTAGAATGGAGATGAGGAAGAATTTTGTAAGCCAGATACTGGTAAATCTATGGAATTCACAGGTAGCTGTGGAGGCCAAATCTTTATGTATATGTCAGGTAGAGGTTCATAGATTCTTGATTGGTCAGCACATGAAGGGATACAGGAAGAAGGAAGGAGATTGGGGGTGAGAAGAAAATTAAATCAGCCATGATGAAATGGCAGAGCAGACTTAATTGGCCATATGGCCTAATCCTGCCCAATATGACTTAATATCTTATAGTCTTATGGTAATATATTGCACCTGAGGAAAGTTAGCATAGTATTTACGAATGGGGTGAGTACTTTTTCTGCCTCACAATTTTGGATTTTAGTTTTTAACAAATTGTTGACAGGTTTTGGAATTTTTCACTTGGTTTGACATGATGAGCATTGTTTTGTAGATTTGCTGTAAAACCTTACTTCAATATATTTTATATTTAGAAAAAGACAATAAAATGGGAAAATAGTTGTGGGGCTGAATACCTTTTCAAGGCACTTTATATCAAGATGGTTATAAAGATTACGTGCTCCAGGATAGACTAAGCAACACAAAAGCGTGAACAATTGGAACAGATGTACAGAAATTAGGCTTTTGATCCTGTATTGGGATAGATCCTGACTGTCCTTCTACCATCGCTCAACTTCCCATTCCACTCCCTGGCCATATCCTTTGACTTACCTTGTGTTCAAAGCCTATCATGTCTTTGAGTAAACACAGAACTGAGAGGTAAAGAATTCTAAAAACTCACAACCATCTATCATCAATTTAAACCCTTCACTCTTCTGCCTTTAAATGTCAAGAATACTTTTGAATCAATACGTACTTAATCTATGTATTGGTTAAAACTGATTGCAGCATTTTACTAATGGGTTTACTTACACGGTTTTTTGTATAGCTTGTAGATACCATTATGAATATGTTTCAGTTAATTTATCTGGCCTATATTTTATTTTCAAATTGTACATCATACAAAGAAAATATGAAATGTGACCAAACCGGCTGATTGCTGTGAAGGAGGTCACCGCCTGGGAATGTCAAACTCTATCATTACTTTCTTTGACAAGTGACAGATAATGCATTTAACTCTCTATAATGACGCTGATAGCAATTCCAATATCAGCAGCGGGTGGCAAGTCCCTTATGTACAGATGGATTTCATTAGCATCCCTGTAAGCAGCGTGACATGATGGAAGGATGAACATTGCCACCCTGGAGAAGAGGTCATCACCCTTTCTGGCCACAGGTAGTGAAATCTCTAAGCCATCCCGAAAGGTCACAGAACCCTTTGAGTTCCTTTGCAAGCAATGCAGATGGTCTGATAACCATGAAACATAGCTGCAAATTGCAAAATTCAGGCAGTTCAATCATATAAACACAGCGAGGAGCTAAAATTACTTTTAGCTGTCAGGCTGCATGTCAAAGATAAGTATAGATGAGGAAGCTCACACAGTCCATCCAGATACCTATTTATAAAACATATTTTCCCAGCTACAATAGATGACTCCTTCTTGAAAGTTTTCATAGTTTCAGCTCAATCAACCAACTATTATATCTGGAAAAAAAATGCTTCAAATATCAATTATTCCATATGTGAAAGAATAACACCTCACCCACAACCTCCCACTCCACTCCAGACCCACTTCTGCCCCAATTTTCCTCCCCCATTCATCCTGTGTTAAGAGACACAATAGCAAAAATGGAGACTAATGGCTTGAATTCAACCTGCACTCAGGAGGCTGAGGAACGGAAATTTGCTGATTTAAATCATTCTAAATATAAAAAGAACTCATCCTTCTGTTGCCTGACCTGCTGAATTCCTCCAGCAATTTTTTGTATGTTGCAGAATTTCTCGTGTTTATAAGAATAAATAGTTTCCTTAAGCTCCTCTAAATCTGGAGTTACAGTTTTTAGTATGTTTCTTACAATAAACTCTTCTCACTCTGGAGTTTTAATTTTAAGGTAGGTATAGGGTGTTTAGGAGAGCGAAGATCGGTTGTCACACCACTCAAAAACATAGGGTTAGGGAGGTTTCTACTAGCAAGAGGTCAGTGAGCTGGAATCGTATCTCAGGTACTTTGAATGTCACAGCTAGGGACTAGAAGGCATAGTGATCAATTTTTGGTTTGAATTTAGGAGGAGGATTTGGGGAATTCATAGTCTTTAGAAGCCTAAAATATTCTTGCAGTGCCTGGATATCCTTCCTGTTTCTGCCTGTCCCTCAACAGAATAATTCATATTCTTTTACTGCAGCTCTTAAACACACAAATCGTAATGGCTTCTCAGAAATTATTAACAATGTTATAGGTAGCAATCTGATCACCCTGATGAGAAAAGAATGTTTTTTTTTTCCATATTGCTTTACTACTGCAGGAAAAAAAAATATAATTATAGATTTTTTGCATTTGTGATGGAGGCTGTTCTTGAGTCTGGTGGTATATCTTTCAGGTTTAAAAAAAAATTCTGTCTAATGAGAGGGGGAGATGTGAGAATGCCTACGATGTATGGGGTCTTTGATTGTGCAGATTGTTTTACTGAGGCAATGAGAAGTGTAGACAGAGTATAAGGAAGGCAGGTTGGTTTTCATGAGATGCTGAGCCATGTGCACACCTCTCTGCAGTTTCTTGCAGTCACGTGCAGACCAGTTGCCATGCTAAATCGCTATATGTCTAGATAGAAAGCTTTCTATGGTACATCTATAAAAATTAATGAGGGTCAAAGGGGATAAACCAAATTTATTTAGCTCCCTGAGGGGAGCTATTCACCGTTGATGTAGTCAGGAAGATGTGCACTGCACCCCCTTCCTGAAATCAATGACCAGCCTCTTTGATTTGCTGACATTGAGGGAAAGGTTCACTGAAGTAACACACCAAGACTTCTTGAAAGGCACCTCGCACACCACAACTTCTACAAGCTAGAAGGACAAGGGCAACAAAAGCATAAGAACGCCACCAACTAGAAGTAGCCCCACAAACCTCACAACATACTGGCTTTAAAATATACTGCTGTTCCTTCACTCACTTGGAGTTAAATTTCTAACAACATTGTGGGTATACTGACACCCCATGGACTGCAGAGCTTCAAAAAGACAGTTTACCACCTGCCTCTTGAGGGTAATTTATGATGTTCAATGTTGGCTCGGCCTACAACACCCATAGCCCATGAATATTTTTTTAAGCTATTTGTTACTCAGGAAACAATATAGACTGGAACCTCACCTCTTTTTGGTCTCAAGAAATCTGGCTATGCCTAATCTGGATATACAAAGACATATCTGCCCAACATTGGAAATGGTGATTTTCCTTATGACCAAGTGTAAAAGAATATCTGTTTCAGCATTTTATATAATGTTGTTAGACTGTTGTGCATTAATCTTGAATAAAGAAACAAACTAACTTCTTATAATCATTTTATTTCCAGGTGAACATTCATCCAAGGTAACTTTATTGAAGATATTATCAATTTATAGAGAAGAAAAGAAGCCGTATTCTGATTCAGCTTGACTAGAGGTTTCTGCAACATCTGATGAATTAGAACAGAAGAAATATTATACTCTGAGGTCTGTACCACTCTAATACTGAGACTGCCAAATAGATTTCTGAATAAACTTTGCTTATTTTATGAAATATATTAATGAATTGTGAGAACATTACATTTAAATTGATAGTACAGAAAATAATTCATTTCCTCAAAATGACTACATGTGTGATGATAACTGATTCTTTAACATCTCCTGCATAGGACAGGTACTTAAAACATCTATTTTATGTTATTAGCAATAAGAAGAGGTGGTCTATCTTTATAATAAAATAATACTCCAAGTGCAATTTTCCTCAAATATTTACCCCGAGGTATGACAGGCTTTTAGCATCATTTAGTCTTTTAAATGGAAATAAGCCCAGATATTCTGTGCATATGTAATCAAATACTGAAGTACCAAACTTACTGCATAATACTAGGTGTCATATTGTCAAGACATTCAACAATTGGACTCCCCATGCTAATCAGTGGCAGAGCTGAACCTTGTTGTGATTCCCCAATAATTATTCTGGTAAAATAACTCTTGGATTTTGTGCCAGTTAGAACTTGGTACTAAAACCTCATGTTCATTGATTTCAATGGAATTGGAAGTCTGCAGAGAATAGTTAGGATAGAAGAGCTATCGTAGAGTTTTTGCTACTTTAAGTGCATTTTGAAATGTTTTAGTTCTTTCATTTTCCCTTTTTTGATACAGATATACTTCTAAATGTTTAGTTCACAAGTAATAGGTTTTCAAAGTCTCTGAATATGAGCCCAGAGCAAAGGACAAATACCATAAGCTGAATATGCATCTTCATACCCAACCTGATTTAATTGAAAAGAATTGTGAATCTTGATTGAAAAGATAAGTGATAAAATAATTTTTATTTGTTTTTGAATCAGTTAAAATTTTTGGCTGTTTCTGAATGCCTCTGACTACCAAGTTATTTGAGGGAAGAGAAGGAGGACTGGCAGGGTCCTCAGATTCACCACCTGAGACCCAAATACCATTGCCAACTCTGTCTTATTGTAGTATTGAGATCAGGAGTTCACATTGACCCACAGTGTTACAGCCAAGGGAAAAGTGCAGCAGTGGGGTCGGAGAAATGGAGGAATGAGCATAGGAAAAAGGCTGTTTTAAGCTTATCCCTAGATTTCATGAGTAATAATGCAAACAAGAATCATGACTCTGTGAAACCAATAGCAACATTCCATCTCACAAACAAGGGAAAATCTGCAGATGCTGGAAATCCAAGTAACACACAAAAAAAATAATGCTGGAGGAACTCAGCAGGCCAGGTAGCATCTATGAAAAAGAGTAAACAGTCAATGTTTTGGGCCGGGACCCATCATCAGGACTGGAGAAAAAATATGAGGTCAGAGTTATAAGGTGGGGGGAGGGGAAGAAGAAACAAAAGGTGTTAGGTGAAACTGTGAGGTGGAGGGGTGAAGTAAAAAGCTGGGAAGTTGATTGGTGAAAGAGTTATAGGGCTGGAGAAGGGAGAGGACAGAAGGCCACGGAAGAAAGAAAACGTGGGAGGAGCACCAGATAGGGACAATGGGCAGGCAAGGATATAAGGTGAGAAAGGGAAAAGGGGTTGGAGAAGAGAGAAGGAGGGCATTACCAGAAGTTTGAGAAATTGATGTTTATGCCATCAGGTTGGAGGCTACCCAGACTGAATACAAGATGGTGGTCCTCCAACTTGAGTGTAGCATCATCGCAACAGTAGAGAAGGCAATGGATGGACATGTTGGAATGGGAATGGGAAGTGGAATTAAAATGGGTGGCCACTGGGAGATCCCACTTTTTCTGGCAGATGGAGCGTAGATGCTTGATGAAGCTGGCTCTGTATCTATGTTGGGTATCATGGATATACAATAGGCTACACCAGGAGCACTGGATACAATAGATGTGACCCCAAAAGACTCACAGGTGAAATTCCAGACCTGGAAGGACTGTTTGTGGCCCTGAATGATAGTGAGGGATGAGATATAGGGGCAGTTGTAGCACTTGTTCTGCTTGCAAGGATGTGCCGGGGGGAGATCAGTGGGGAGTGATGAATGGACAAGGGAGTCGCTTAGGGAGCAATCCCTGCTAAAAGCAGAAAGTAGAGTGGAGGGAAAGATGTGTTTGGTGGTGGGTTCCTGCTGGAGATGGCAGAAGCTACGGAGAGTTATGTGGTGGATGCGGAGGCAGAGGGAAAGAGGAACCCTATCCCTGGTAGGGTGGCAGGAGAATGGGGTGAGGATAGACATGTGCAAAATGGAAGAGATAAAGTTGAGGACAGCATTGATGGTGGAGGAAGGAAAGCCCCTTTCTCTGAAAAAGGAGGATACCTCTTTGGTTCTGGAATGAAAAGCCTCATCCTGAGAGCAGATATGATGGAGTCAGAGTAATTGAGAGAAGGGGATGGCATTTTTACAAATAACAGTGTGAGAAGAGATATAGTCCAGGTAGCTGTACAAGTCAGTGGGTTTGTAATAGATATCAGTGGATAAGCTGTCTTCAGAGACAGAGACAGAGAAATCAAGAAAGGAGAGGAAGGTGTTGGAAATGGACCAGGTAGATTTGAAGGCAGGGTGGAAGTTGGAGGCAAAGTTGATAGTTGATGCAAGAGTGCAAGAGGCAGCACCAATGCAGTCATCAATGTAGTGTAGGAAAATTGGGGGAGTGACACCCATGTAGGCTTGGAATAAAGACTGTTCCACATAGCCGACAAAAAGGCAGCAAAAGCTGGGACCCACGTGAGTGTGCATGGCTGCACTTTTTGTTTGAAGGAAGTGGGAGGGGCCAAAAGAGATTATTGAGAGTGAGGACAAGCTCTGGAGGAGAGTGGTGGTGGAGGGGAACTGGTTGGGTCAGGTGTCCAGAATGAAACAGAAGTCTTTGAGGCCTTCCTGGTGTGGGATGGAGGTGTATAGGGACTGGACATCCAAGGTGAAAATAAGATGCTGAGGACCAAGGAAATTGAAATCATTGAAAAGATCAAGAGTGTATGGAGTGTCACGGATGTAAGTAGGAAGGGTCTGAACCAGGGGGATAAAACTGAGTCAAAGTATGCAAATATGAGTTCAGTGGAGCAGGAACAATCTGAAACAACGGGTCTACCTGGACAGGCAAGTTTGTGGATCTTGGGTAGGAGGTAGAAACAGGAGGTGCAGGGTCAGGGAAATATGAGGCTGGTGGCAGTGGATGGGAGATCCCCAGAGCTAATAAGTTTGGTGATGGTGTGAGAAACAGTGTCCTGGTGCTCCTTAGTTGGATCCTGTTCGAGGGGTACATAAGAGGAGTTGTCTGACAGTTGTGACTGTGTCTCAGCAAGGTAGAAATCAGATGACTTTCAAACAGAGATGACTATGTTTTGTTCATTTTGAAAGTCTCAGAGTTGTTGATAGTGATTTGTTACCTGACAATAACTTTATTGTTAGCAGAGTTAACCACTACATCAGTGAAAAGCAGTCAGTCTGATGTAAATCTAATATTTGTTTTGTTTGATATGTGAAATTTAAATACAGTGACATCCTTAAAACATCCTTTGATAAATGTATATTCTAATTCCTTCACATGAATACATCAAAATGAAATGAATTTTAAAATAACTTAACTCATAGTTTAGTGATATTGTGGCTTCTAGATTTCTCATATAATATTCCAATATTTGATTTGTACTACATTAAGTTTAAAAACCTCTAAGTTAACGTTATTCATTTTGCCTTCTGACTTGCTGTTTCTAAGCATTACGATTGGTTGTTCAGTCAAATCAATGATATCACTATTGCTGCATGAAATCAACCCTCCTGGATTAAAGCAGGCATCAGAAAAGTAGAAGTTATGACCACTGCGAGATCTACAGTACATGGGCACATTCTGTTGAGGTCAATAATGAACACATTCACATTGCCATGAATTGCAAATTCAAGATCATGGAACGTGTATTGGAGTCTGTAGGTCTAACTGCTGATGTGATAATTAAGCCAATATGTCACTTGACTGTGGCTCATTCAACCAGCAATTGGGATTGTCAGAGGATTTTTACAATATATTAACATTTGTCATCATGCCTTCCTGAAATTTACCATGATTTATAGGCAGATCAAAGGCTAAATGAATGATTAAGCCTATAGCATGAAAGACATTGAAATATAAAGACAACAAAAGTTTGTAGAGGCTATGTTACAGAGTGATGAAAAACATTTATGTTCATTGTTCTCAGGAGGAAAGGGCATTGAGGTTGCAAAAGTACAATTTTTGCATTTGTTATATCAGGTCAAGTGACATGTATGGATAATATTGTCCTCTTCTCTTGGGGAAAAAAAAACACATTGCAATTACTTCTCAGGTTGTGCAAGACCTAAAGAACAGAAGATAGAATTCTGTCATCAGAGGGAATTTAATCCAACATGTTTATGCAAGTTCTTTGAAAGTGGAAATTACTTTCACTCACAAAAAATGCAAGATTTTCCCAACTATTAATGCAGTACAGAGAGGCATCAATGTAATATTTCAAATAGATTATGATACAAAAGATTTACAAAAAACATTTATTTGTAATATTTTATCAATTGTTTTTTAATCATTAAATGGATAAATAATTGCTTTTGTTTTAGGGATTCTTGGCATGTTAAATAGTGTCATACTCAATTAAAGTTCCTTGGCTTCATTGAACCATCATCACTGAGGATGACATGAGACCCTGCTTTGGTAATTGTACAGTAGGTTCACCTATGAGTCAAAATTTCTTCACACAGCTTCATTATACTTATATGTAGAATCCAGCATTTTGTCATCTGAGTTAATGTTGGATTTCACAGTGTCAAACTTTTTAAAAAATTCTCACTCTTGTGAAGCACTCTTGGGTCTTGTAGAGATAGCAACTGAGAAAGAAATTAATGGAAATTGTTTGTATAAGTCCCTGAACTTCAACTTTTACACGACTGTGTCAACTGGCTGCAAGGTTGTTTTATGTGCTATTACAAATTCTCCATTTCCATTTTAAGTAGGCATGGGCCAGATATTCCCGGGAGTTAGTGGGGTTTTGAACTGTTTCTTCTACATATAGTTCACTTGGCAAACAACTAGCCTGCAATATAGTTTCAGTCCGGGGCCATGCACTCAAATAAATTCCCCTTCTCAAAGTAACTGATTTCCTCCTCCAGAACGTCTGTGTCTGTAGGCAAATAGAGAAGCAGCTGAAAACAACCACATTTGAAGCTACTAGGACGAAGTCAAGGTGTGGAAGTAAATAGCACAGTCCATTCACAATTACTTATTACTTTAAATGTGCTATATAAATGAATGTTATTTTTGTTTATATACGTGTTTTCTTTTGTGTGTACCCAAAGAAATGTGTTTCTGAAGCCAGTGTTACTGTGGATGACAGTGAATCACATTTTGGATAAAGTTGAAGGAGGATTCTAACATATTGTCCAGCTATACTGGCTTGTAACAGGTTTTGTATTCAATGAAATGGAAGTGAATTTGAGCAGTAGTAATGGATTTCTAAAAAAATAGTGCTATTTATGGCATATTTCACATCCAGAATGACAATATTATCCAAAGTGGAAACCAATATGTTCCTTGTGACCCAAAGGTTGTCAGAAATTAGTGAAAAAATGTACATTTACATAACTGATCAATTTGACTTTTTTTTTGCTTCCTCTTCCACCCATAGTCTAAATTATATTTTTCATTGTTCTATTTTGCTCTACTCTAATTAAACAGCCAAAAGTCTGCTTATGAACTGCATGGCCCTTTCCAAATTTTGAGGTACCAAAGGAACAGAATAGATCCAATTGTGCATTATTATTCGTTCTCAGAAGCTATCACTGAAATCATAATTATTAGTGCGTAATTCGAATCAAGCAAAGATATATCATCCAAACTGCTTACTGGTTCAATGCAGGATAACCACAGAAGCTATAATAAAGATCAAATTACTGTTAATCTTGTAAAATGCAAAACAACTCCAAAAATGGTGTTTGTAACTTAAAGAAATTGAGATCTTACACATTATGAATTGAGTTGTCAATAAGGGTTTTTGCAAACTTGCAAACTTGCTCCAATACAAAATTGAATAACTCACTACTTTTGTTATTATTTTCCCAATGTTTAAATTCAGAAATTGAATTTCCAATTATTTCATATATTGTCTTCAAATATTAGTATGCTTGGAATTCCACACTTCAATAGCACCTCTGCATTACTACAAGTAGAAAAAAAAACTGCAAGGCCTCTGACACCCACTGGATGGCTAACATTTGGAACAATCATTTTGAGAACCGGCACACTTGTTTATCTTGTGAATAAATTGCCTGTCTCATGTGGAACATATAATAAGTCAAAACCATTATAGTTCTGCCCTAAGATTATTATTAATCACAAACAAGATGGTAACTGAAGAGCTGTAATGCCATGTATATTTTTCCTGAAACCTCAAATGGATAACTGTTAATTTCTAGTGTTAAATATAACAAGATCAAAAAGAAATTATAAGAAATGTATAATAACGTGGAATGAGCTACTAGACGATGTGGTTAAAGTAAATGCATATTTGATAAACATGTGGGATTGAGGATTGAAAAGATAAGTTGAGGGGGGTTAAGTGAAGAGTGCCAGGTAATGATCATTTGGAGCATTTGAGATGAATTATCTATTTCAATATTGTAAATATGATATAGGATGCACTTGCACATGTCTGCTCCCCAACTTGTATTGCCTGCCAAGGATGAATTGCAAGGGTAAGGGATCAAATCGCCAATGCAATGTAATTGCCTGTGAACGTCCGAATAAGTTTTGGAAAGTGTTCCATTTTTTTTTCAATGTTAATGAATAGCACAGAATGTGCCAACCTGACTAAACTGTGCCAGGACCAGGGGACTTGGTACAGCTAATCTCTTCCTCTGACAGATGGGCTCCCTGGTGGTAGATTGCCTTCTCCATCTATGCTAATTAATTTGATCCCAGAAAGCTAGCCAGGAAAGGAGCAGGTCATGCAGAACTTCTACACAACGTAACATAAGCCAAGATTCCAGAGTGACTGTAAATGGCAGTATGTTTCTTAATGTGAGATCTGATCTTGCCATACAATGTTTTATTTTTTTCTTTAAAGTCATTAATGAAACATTTGCAACTGAGCTCCCAAAGTGACAGAAGTGCTCTGTGTAGTTCTCAGCAATTTGCAGAATCTGTGGGATCTATCATCCAAAACTCTGCCAGAAATTACACTTGCAACCTTCAGCACTCACCAGCTTCTTGTCTGGAAGGAGCACGCAATGGCTCAGAAGTCTTTCTCAGCTGTATCACCCTCTTCCAATCCTGAGCCTTCCTCATGAAACCAATAGCTCCTTCTGGGGTTCATCTTCTCCCCCTTGTTTTGTTCTCAACCTCTGTCACCCCTATCAATCGTGGAAGCATCAACAGCAGGAATATCTGCAGGATTCTGGATGAATAGGAACTTGCTTAATACTGTGTTATGGAGTGTATTGACTGTAAAAAAGCATCATTGGTGTAATGTTCACAATTAGATATAATAAAGGCTAGTCAGCCCAACTGATCCACCTACAGCACAAAAATGAAGCATCTAATGGCTTCCCAAATAATTACTGGAGCTCATTGTCATCACTCTAAACTTTCTCTCCCAATTTTGCTCAATTTTCTATGAGTTGGGAGAAGGGATTACATTCTACTTTCACACTTTCTGACTGAATCCTATTGCTGAAGATCTAAGTAAGAGATTGGAGTGCTCTGGGAGCAGAAATAGGAAAGAATTACAAAGGTAAGCCTACAAAGTTATTTTAAAGAAAGTTGTAACAACAAAAGAAACAAATGGATTTTAATCAACACACCTTCCTCTCCAATTGCCCTTCAGTATTCCAAAGGGATCACATCTGGTCAACCCCTTCATCTCCACCAACCATTCCCCTTCCCACGGCACTTCCCAGCAGTGGGTGAACAATCTAACCAACAACTTTATCCCTTCTCACCATTCAGATCCTCAAAAGTCTGTAAATGCTTTCCCCTGTGTTACCTTAATGCAAATTATCTGTATGGAGGCATGGAAAACAAAGAATTTCATGCAACAAGAACCCAATTTACCATTATGCTGCCTCCAAAGCAGAGTACTACATTTGGTGATCATGCTGTGGGCTCCCCACACTGGAAAAATAAACAGACACAGGTTCTTCCATACTTAGGAAAGATTGCATAACAACTGCAGAGTATTCTGATTCAGTCCACAAGAATAACACTGTGTTTCTGTTGTCTGTCACTTTAATTCTCTCTCCCACTCACACTGTGATCTACTTATACATAGCATCTTTCACTCTTCCAATAAGGCCCAATATAAGCTTAAAGAACAGAATTTCTTCTTTTAGATCAAAGTACATTTATTTATTATCAAAGTATTCATAAATTATAAAATCTTGAGATTTGTCTGCTTACAGGCAGCAACAAAGCAAGAACCACAAAAGGACCCAGTTTAAAAAAAAGACCAACATCCAATGAGCAGGGAGAGAGAGAAAAAAACCATGCAAACAGCAAAAGCAAGCAACAGCATTCAGAAAGAAATTGAGTCCATGAACCCAAAGCCTGGAGCCGCCAGAGCAGGACACAGCCCCTGTGCCAGGGAGAGAGGTGTAAATGTGAACATCATGGAGCAGAACCAGCCCTGACTCCTGCCTCTTGTTCCAACACCTTACAGCCATTGGAACTTAATCACACTTCAACAATTTCAGGTAACTCGCTTTTCTGTTTGTATCAGAAGTTGCCTATTCTGTGTGGTTATCCATCTATAATAACTTACTTTTTTGTGTCCATAAGCACTGCCAGATCAGCTGGGCATTTTCAAATTTTTCAGATAATCTTGGGTTTTAGCAACAGCTCTGATCGGCATTTCACAGCCTAAACACGTTCCTCGGTGTTTTTCTCTCTCTGACAATCCTAATTGATCTATTAACCAGACAGCTTCAGAAACAGCAGATTCACCTCAGCAATTACGTTCTCAACAAATTAGTTATTTCCTTTTATTCCCATGGTCTTCCCACCCTCTTTGTAATTTAAAACTAATTTGTTTTCTCTCTCTTTTCAGAATCAGAATAAGGGTTATTGTTACCGACCTTGTGAAATATATTGTTTTGTAGCATTAGTACATTGCAATAGCATAACACAGACTTAACTAAATAAATAAAAAGATGTAAAGGACACGTCATCCTTCTAATGAAGGATTGTTGACTGAAGTATTGAATCTGTATCTCTTTCCATGGATGCTATCTCATCTGCTGAGATTCCAGCTTTTCTGTTTATTTTTCTTACAGGTTTATGCAAATCTTCAGCAAAGCCACCCCATGTTCCAGCCTGGGCTAATGTAATAGGGCCAATGTCAACAGTTTTTCTTCCTTGAAGAGAATTTGTAAATCGTGCAGGTCTTTTATTGCTACCCTCAGTTTCATACAGACCATGATGGAAATTGGTGTCTCATCACAATATGTTGCCTTAATAGAATTTAAATTCCCCGTCTCTACAAGTGGAAGATAAACTCAAGGTTCTTGATCATTGTTCTGTCATTGGATGTCCATTCAAATACTATAACCACAGTATGTCCTATTCCTGCAGTGCCATTAAAGCCACAGACTCAATCACTATTAGATGTGTTTCAATGATATTAAAATGTAGTATCATACCTTCAGAATATTTTAATTTGGAGGTTACAATTTACTTTTTTACTGTTGTACTCTCAAAGTCAGGAAACCTTAGCTTTTCTTTTGACCTTCTTTGTCTGCTACACCTGCTGGTCTTTTTAGAGCGAGAACTCCTGAACATTCCTGATCAGGTGGGTGCGGTGGGGTTAGAACAGTGATGTTGTATTGCTATCACTATTTCTTGTTATTAGTTATTGAGACATATTGTAGATCCATACAACCTAGCAGAGCAGGCCTTTTGTTTCACCTTGTCTATACCAACGATCGATCACCTATCTCTAATGATTTCATTGAACATGCACTTCAAGGTCAAAGTGGCTAGAGTCTTAAATACGAAGACGTTATGGATATGGGCCTTTCAGCATGCAGACAATATGCCTGTTCAAGCTAGTCCAACTTGATCCATATCCCATTAAACTTTCTCTATCAATGTAATCTCTTCAGCTTCTTAAAAACTGCTTGATCTACTTAATAATAGCTTCCAAGTTCTTTGATTGGCTTCAATAAAGGGAAAGGGAGAAAGGTTCAAATGTAACCACCAAGGCAAAAAATCTAAAACTCCATTGGCAACTTTACATCAATTTGTCATGTTAAGAAAAAGATTGAATGTATGATTGAAGCTGCACATCTGTAGTTTGACAAGCTACTTCAAAATAAAGCACTTGATGATGTTCTCAATGCAATGTTTTTAATGTCATTTTGCTAGGCTTGTCCATCCCTTCAAGGCAATATTGTCTCCCTGTTTCTTCAATCTTCTAAGCTCTGAATTTCTGATCAAAACTTTCTCCTGAATCTTTAAATACTTATTAGCTGGTTTCTGACCAAGTTTGTAGTTTCCACTTCTAACATCTCTTTGTTTTGTATGTGGCAGATATGGTCTCTGATATAATTCCTAGGGCTGCTCCATATGAAAGCGAAAATAATATCGAAGCTTTTTCATCTGTGTTGATTCAAGTGCCATTCCTGAGCACGAATATCTGTGATGACATTCAGTGAAGTACTAAGGATGAGTGGAGTCATCAAACATGTTCAGGCTGCGCTATCAAGTGGATGTGAAAGATCCAAGGCTTGACATTTAAAAATACAGGAGAGTTGTTTCCAGTATCATGCAGAATATTTAACCAGGAACTGATTATTATAATGTTGTTTGAGGAGCATGGTCATTTTCAGTGTATCTGGAATTCACAACTATGAGCAATGACTCTTCAAAACTAATTCAGTAGCTGCAAAGCACTTTGGGAAATTCTGAGGCTGCAAAAAGTGCCATTGAAATGCATGTCTTTGTTTTTTCCCTCTTGCTGGATCATGTTATTACATAAATGCAAGACTATTTTTTTTCCTTTTACACACATTTCTAATTCTTCACTCACACTCTGCCGAACATACTTGAAAAAAGTTGTTCATCTAGCCAGTCGAACTGATCTATTACTTGACTGAGCCAGTCGAATATTAATAGTAGCCCTGAGACTTGACTTCATGACCTTCTCGCAGAAAGTCACAATCACAATTCATTCACTGAACCAGAACATTTTAACATTTGTTACATTTCAGTTTAGGAAATTTATGCTGTGCTCAGATCTGATCTCATAAAACCTCCTTGGCTACGGTGCAATAAACAGCTTCGTTAACCTTCTTCAGCACACTATAGTTTACAGCAAGCAATGGCACAATAAATATTCTCAACTGCATTTATTATGTTTTTCAAAGGATGCAATAAACAATGAAATCTGGCAACTTGATTAAAACTGTGTAAACCTATTACTTGTTTTATAATTAAGAAGTACACATTAACATCACAGACTGAAGAGTTTTACTTAAATAAAAATAACAAAGATCTACTGTAACTGCACCTTGCAGCTTAAGCTTCCCTCCAGCCTTCAGTCCAGAAATTGGTTTGGATTGTGCAATTTTTATGTAGAATGTGCATGAATGAACCATTTCACACATGTAGACAGACCTGTGGGACTTGTGGTCATTTGTAGGTTAATGAACATTAGGAAGCTGGCCTGGTGCTTCTCTCAGATTGCTTGTAGTGCATCAGTCACACATCTAGTGGCTTTATCCAGTGTTTAGAGGCCACCTCTGGTGTTGTATGTTTGGAGCTGAGCTCCAAATCATCACTGGCTCAGTGAATGAAGTATGCAGGAGAATAGGGCCTTACACTAAATATGTACAAAACAAAAGTCAGTGACTAATCTGCCTCAGCTGTACAACACCACCATGTGACAACAAGTTCCATGATCAAAATTTGGAGATATTTTGAAGTTCAAAGTACATTTGTTATCAAAGTATGTGTACTTTTTACAATTCTCAGGTCCATCTCCTTATAGGCAGCATCAAAACAAAGGGAGCACCTCAAAATGATAAGAACAAAAGATTACTATAAGTGGAGAGAGGAAGTGTGTTCTGCATTCACAGGAATGAACATGTGTACACATGTTAGACTTTTGACTGTAATGTTGTGGGAGCTCGTTCCTTTGTTGGCACCTGCAGTGAGCCGCCCCCAGCACATCTGCAGACTATGTTGGTCATTGTCACAAAATAATGTATTTCATTATATATTCTGATGTTTCAATGTACATGTGACAAATACAACTAATCCATTCTGTCTGAGTGTCCATAAATCAGATATTCGCCACCTAGGGACAGGTTGTATCAGTTGATGAGGCACTCAAAGGTGGTGTTTGAAACATACTGATGCATTGATTGCCAAACAAGTACCTGCAGTGATTTATATAGACGAGGAATACAGATCATCCACAGGTAACATTGCTTCGGGTGTTGGTACTGTCAAATCTTTTGTACTACTTTGCAGTCTCACAAGGCAGCTCAAAAGATGATGCAGGAATTGTTTCCCTTTGTAGACAAATTGAATCACAATGATGCAATGAAAAATTGAGTTCTGCAGAATCCCACTGTCATTCTCCACAGAAATCCCATGGAAATCATTTACCACAGCCTCCTCCTGAAATACCCCCTGATGTGGAATCTCTTCTTTAGCCAAAGAAGTTCTTCCCTCTTGATATAACGAGACACCTGAGAGCACTGGATACAGAAAAGGCTATAAAACTAGACAACATTCAAGCTGTGTTACTAAAGGTCCATGGTCTAGAACTATCTGAATCTCCATCTAGACTGCTCCTGTGTAATTATAATATTGTGATGGACGTGTGATCATTACCATATCAGATGACTTTTGTGTATTTTACGACATAGGTAAAATCAACTTATGGGTTTCTGTAAAAACTGAACCGGGGACGGTCTGTATTCTTCTTCTACATAAGTCACTGAAGATACATGTTTGGCAATCAATGCATCATAGTGTGACACTTACATTGTCTAGTTTGTCACTGTGGTGGTAGTGATTGAGTGGGTTTAATTGTTTAAATGTTCATATTCCACTATGCTTATTAAAGCTCAAAACTCAATACCAATCACACTTTGGAGTCATGACTGTGAGGTCCAGGGCTGTCTATCACCTCTCTGGGACCAGTTTGCGCTACTCTACCAACACAAGTATGAGAAAATCTGCAGATATTGGAAATCTAAAGCAACACACAGAAACTACTGGAGTAACACAGCAGGCCAGGTAGCATCTATGGAAAAGAGTACGTAGCCAATGGTTCAGGCCAAGACCCTTCATCAGGACTGGAAAGAAAGAGGAGAATTCATAGAAACATAGAAACATAGAAAATAGGTGCAGGAGTAGGCCATTCGGCCCTTCGAGCCTGCACCGCCATTTATTAAGATCATGGCTGATCATCCAACTCAGAACACCGCCCCAGCCTTCCCTCCATACCCCCTGACCCCCGTAGCCACAAGGGCCATATCTAACTCCCTCTTAAATATAGGCAATGAACTGGCCTCAACTGTTTCCTGTGGCAGAGAATTCCACAGATTCACCACTCTCTGTGTGAAGAAGTTTTTCCTAATCTCAGTCCTAAAAGGCTTCCCCTCTATCCTCAAACTGTGACCCCTCGTTCTGGACTTCCCCAACATCGGGAACAATCTTCCTGCATCTAGCCTGTCCAATCCCTTTAGGATCTTATACGTTTCAATCAGATCCCCCCTCAATCTTCTAAATTCCAACGAGTACAAGCCCAGTTCATCCATTCTTTCTTCATATGAAAGTCTTGCCATCCCAGGAATCAATCTGGTGAACCTTCTCTGTACTCCCTCTATGGCAAGGATGTCTTTCCTCAGATTAGGAGATCAAAACTGCACACAATACTCCAGGTGCGGTCTCACCAAGGCCTTGTACAACTGCAGTAGTACCTCCCTGCTCCTGTACTCAAATCCTCTTGCTATAAATGCCAGCATACCATTCGCCTTTTTCACCGCCTGCTGTACCTGCATGCCCACTTTCAATGACTGGTGTATAATGACACCCAGGTCACGTTGCACCTCCCCTTTTCCTAATCGGCCACCATTCAGATAATAATCTGTTTTCCTATTTTTGCCACCAAAGTGGATAACTTCACATTTATCCACATTAAATTGCATCTGCCATGAATTTGCGCACTCACCCAACCTATCCAAGTCACCCTGCATCCTCTTAGCATCCTCCTCACAGCTAACACTGCCACCCAGCTTCGTGTCATCCGCAAACTTGGAGATGCTGCATTTAATTCCCTCATCCAAGTCATTAATATATATTGTAAACAACTGGGGTCCCAGCACTGAGCCTTGCGGTACCCCACTAGTCACCGCCTGCCATTCTGAAAAGGTCCCGTTTATTCCCACTCTTTGCTTCCTGTCTGCTAACCAACTCTCCACCCACACCAATACCTTACCCCCAATACCGTGTGCTTTAAGTTTGCACACTAATCTCCTGTGTGGGACTTGTCAAAAGCCTTCTGAAAATCCAAATATACCACATCCACAGGTTCTCCCCTATCCACTCTACTAGTTACATCCTCAAAAAATTCTATGAGATTCGTCAGACATGATTTTCCTTTCACAAATCCATGCTGACTTTGTCCGATCATTTCACCACTTTCCAAATGTGCTGTTATCACATCCTTGATAACTGACTCCAGCAGTTTTCCCACCACCGACGTTAGGCTAACCGGTCTATAATCCCCCGGTTTCTCTTTCCCTCCTTTTTTAAAAAGTGGAGTTACATTAGCCACCCTCCAATCCTCAGGAACTAGTCCAGAATCTAACGAGTTTTGAAAAATTATCACTAATGCATCCACTATTTCTTGGGCTACTTCCTTAAGCACCCTGGGATGCAGACCATCTGGCCCTGGGGATTTATCTGCCTTCAATCCCTTCAATTTACCTAACACCACTTCCCTACTAACATGTATTTCGCTCAGTTCCTCCATCTCACTGGACCCTCTGTCCCCTACTATTTCTGGAAGATTATTTATGTCCTCCTTAGTGAAGATAGAACCAAAGTAATTATTCAATTGGTCTGCCATGTCCTTGCTCCCCATAATCAACTCACCTGTTTCTGCCTGCAAGGGACCTACATTTGTCTTTACCAGTCTTTTCCTTTTTACATATCTATAAAAGCTTTTACAGTCCGTTTTTATGTTGCCTGCCAGTTTTCTCTCATAATCTTTTTTTCTCCTTCCTAATTAAGCCCTTTGTCCTCCTCTGCTGAACTCTGAATTTCTCCCAGTCCTCAGGTGAGCCACTTTCTCTGGCTAATTTGTATGCTGCTTCTTTGGAATTGATACTATCCCTAATTTCTCTTGTCAGCCACGGGTGCACTACCTTCCTTGATTTAATCTTTTGCCAAACAGGGATGAACATTTGTTGCAGTTCATCCATGCAACCTTTAAATGCTTGCCATTGCATATCCACCGTCAATCCTTTAAGTGTCATTTGCCAGTCTATCTTTGCTAATTCACGTCTCATACCTTCAAAGTTACCCCTCTTTAAGTTCAGAACCTTTGTTTCTGAATTAACTATGTCACTCTCCATCTTAATGAAGAATTCCACCATATTATGGTCACTCTTACCCAAGGGGCCTCTCACGACAAGATTGCTAATTAACCCTTCCTCATTGCTCAAAACCCAGTCCAGAATAGCCTGCTCTCTAGTCGGTTCCTCGACATGTTGGTTCAAAAAACCATCCCGCATACATTCCAAGAAATCCTCTTCCTCAGCACCTTTACCAATTTGGTTCACGCAATCTACATGTAGATTGAAGTCACCCATTATAACTGCTGTTCCTTTATTGCACACATTTCTAATTTCCTGTTTAATACCATCTCCGACCTCACTACTACTGTTAGGTGGCCTGTACACAACTCCCACCAGTGTTTTCTGCCCCTTAGTGTTACGCAGCTCTACCCATATCGATTCCACATCTTCCCGGCTTATGTCCTTCCTTTCTATTGCGTTAATCTCTTCTTTAACCAGCAACGCCACCCCACCTCCCCTTCCTTCATGTCTATCCCTCCTGAATATTGAATATCCCTGAACGTTGAGCTCCCATCCCTGGTCACCCTGGAGCCATGCCTCTGTGATCCCAACTATATCATAATCATTAATAACAATCTGCACTTTCAATTCATCCACCTTATTACGAATGCTCCTTGCATTGACACACAAAGCCTTCAAGCGCTCTTTTACAACTCTCTTAGCCCTTATACAATTATGCTGAAAAGTGGCCCTTTTTAATGCTTGCCCTGGATTTGTCGGCCTGCCACTTTTACTTTTCTCCATAGTACTTTTTGTTTCTACCCTCACTTTACACCCCTCTGCCTCTCTGCACTGGTTCCCATCCCCCTGTAGTGAACTAACCTCCTCACGCCTAGCCTCTTTAATTTGATTCCCACCCCCCCAACCATTCACAGTAAGAATGTGAGGGGAGGGGAGGAAGAAGTACAGGTCCTGATGAAGGAGCTTGGCCTGAAGTGTTGACTGTTTACTCATTTCCATAGGTGCTGCCTGGCCTGCATTTTGAGTGTGCTCCTTCTGCTACACTACCTGTGGAAATAACTTTCTCCAAATTTATCTGCTAATCGCAAACAACCTCAGCTGGCATCAATAGGACCCCAAGGAGCCAGGAAACTTCTTGTTAGCACAGAATGCCAAAAGAAAGGAAAACAAACACAAATATTATGCAATCATGTTGACATTTTCAAAGGCATTAAACACAATTCAAGCATTGCTGGAAAGCAATGAACAATTTGAAGCCTATTCATTGTCCTGGAATCTTATTATTATTGATATTTTTGGCATCTCTGTTTTGAATAGAACATTTCAGTCAGTTGTCTGACTTGAGGCAAAAAAAATCAATGAAAATTGTAACTTTTTGACTGCAGAGGCAAAGTAAGTTAAAATAAAAATGGTTATAATGATGGATTTCTAATATTTCTTATTTTCCTAACTGATCCAGGTTAGAAGTAGGAGAAAGCTTTCTACTGAGTGAGTTTCAGATGGCTTTATTCCAAAACAGAGGTAATGTCATGAAAATTTCTTCACCATAGTCCTTTCTTGCCATGGGTCCAATCCAACTGTTTCACATGGTCTTTTCTCAATGTGATGTATAAATCATTGCTTTTCAGGTGTTGGTATAGTCAAATCTTTTGTAATACATTACAGTCTCACAAGGCAGTTCAAAAGATGATGTAGGAATTATTTCCCTTTGTACACAAATTGAAACCCTATGCTGCAGTGAAAAACTGAATTTGACTGAATCCCACTGCCACTCTCCACAGAAATATCATGGAGATCATTCATCTCAGCCCCCTCCTGAAATCCCCTCTGGTGCACAAGCTCATCTTTAGCCAAATAATTTCTTCCCTCTTGATACATAAGGAACACCTGACAGCACTGGATACAGAATAGGCTATAGGACTAGACGACATTCCAGCTGTAGAACTTAAGATCCATGCTGCTGAACTAGTTGAATCTCCAGCCAAGCTGCTCCACTATAATTATAATATTGGCACCTACATGACAACGTGGAAAATTGCCGAGGTACATCCTCTCCACAAACAGGAGAAATCTAGTCCAAATAATTACTGCACCATCAGTCCACATTAGTCTTCAGAGACTGAAAGTGTTATCGACAGTGCTAGCAAGCAAGTACATAGGCCAGAAATTCTATGATGTATGTTCATAAGACTTTAATTTATATCCTGGGCACTGATGTCAATACATATCAGGAATTCATGGTCACATTCTTCGCATCCAATCACTTTGATGAAAGCAGGTGTAAACCATGTAGAAGATAAACCAATTGGGCAAATATAATAGATGAGCACTTCGACCAAGTAGTGATTGGAATCAAGTTTGATTACATTCACTTGTGTTAATTGGGCAAATAGTCTTCTTCACAGCTCTCCTGATTTTCATCCTCATGGAAATTAGTGGGAGCACCAAAGGTGCGATAAAATGAGGTGTTACCAGCTCCTCATTTGTTGAACTATCACACAACAAGAGTTGGAAGAGAATGAATATTGAGTTCCTGTTAAGTCTTCACTTCAGCTGAGCAACAGTGCCAAGGACTTGGAGTGAAAATCTTGGTAAATGAAGAGAGGGATTTCCGGACACCCAGAATTGCTGCTTCGGGTTAAGCAGAATTTTACAGTATAATGATTGTTTTGTGAGTATTGTGAATGATTTTTTTTTTACCCAGGCTCTCTTTCTGCTCTTGGGTACTTTAAATGTCCAAATGAACAACTCAGGTTTACTTTTAGAAATACCAATATAAAATATCAAAGAGAGTAAAAGTCCAGTAAGTGCTTTGTAAAATCAACCCCATGTTACGACTAGCAACGTAACTAAAGGTGCCTTTCTCAGATATGGGGATGTACCAGTGGACAGATGCTCTAGATATTTAACAAGCTCAGAATACTTCTAAAAATTTATGTTCCCCACATAGAGGTTTGCGTATTGGGAGCAAATAATAGGAATTCAGATGTGGTAGTCCTGCAAAACTACAGGTTCATTTCTTTTACAGTTGACAGTAAAAATATAGCTACAAAAATGACCTAAAGTAACCATAACATGGTTTCAAGTACAATGTTGAAAAAAGCAAAAATTCGAGGATTCTTTCAGAATCATAGTTTTCTTTTTCCTTCATCTAAAAAATACAATCTTAATATCCCAGAATTCCCACAATTTTCACAGAATCTGAAATTGTTCTCTGTAATTGATTCCTTATCAGTTCAACATTGTGTGACTTCTTCATGTTCCCTCATTGCTGGAGGGAAAGCTCTGTTCAATGCAGGTTGGCACTTCCATTGCATCCTGGATAATGGACTACCTGACTGGCAGACCACAGTTTGTGCAGCTTCAGAGCTGTGTGTTAGACATGGCTATAAGCAGCACTGGGGCCCCTCAGGAGACTGTATTGGCTCCCTTCCTGTTTACCCTGTATACTACAGATTTTAGATACAACACTGAGTCACGTCATCTGCAGAAATTCTCTGATGACTCAGCAATAGTTGGGTGTATAAAGGGAGGGCAGGAGGATGAATACAGGGCCCTGGTGGAGGACTTGTTGAATGGTGTAAGCTAAATCATCTTCAGCTCAACATCAGTAAGACAAAGGAGATGGTGATGGACTTTAAGAAGACTAAGCCTGCACTGCTCCCTTTTAACATTGATGATGAGGATGTGAACATGGTGAGGACCTACAAGTACCTGGGGGTGAACCTGGACAACAGACTTGAGTGAAGCCACAGAGGCTGTGTAGAAGAAGGGCCAGAGTCATCTCTACTTCCTAAAGAGACTGAGATCCTTTGCAGTATGCAGGCCTCTCCTTCACATTTTCTATCAGTCTGTTGTTGCCAGTACAATCTTCTATGTGGTGGTGTGCAGGGGCAATGGCATCAACACGGGTGATGCCAACGGGCTCAATAAACTGATTAGAGAGGTTGCCTCTGTTACAGGAGTCAACTGGACACTCTGGAGGCTATGATAGAACAAAGGCCACTACAGAAAATACTGGCAATTCTGGACAATGTTCCTCACCCTCTGCATGCCACCTTGGCTGAATAGAAGAGCAGTTTTAGTCATAATCTAAGGTAGTCGTGCTGGTGCAAAGAGTGCTATATGAGATCATTCTTACTCTCAGGCCTAAAACTCTATAATAATTCAACCTAAAGCCGGGAAGTGACGATTCCCTCCTGTTAGACTGCTTAAGATAAATTATTTTTCATTTATTCTTCCTATTTCTCTTCTAATATTGTATATCTGTGAACTGGTAATGTTACTGTGACACTGTATGTTCCTCTGGGATTATTGAATTATCTATCGATCTATGTCTCTCATCCTCCTCACAAATGACCTCAAGCCCGAATGTTCCTTTCCCGTAGACTCACAGCTTCGTCAACAGATTGCCTCTCTGTCTCTGAAACTCATGATGAACATCCAGCTGTATCCTGATCCACTGCACAAACTTTTAATGTTACCCAGAGCATACAGTGTAACTTTAACTCTCATGCTTTGCTATAACCCTCATTACTGCTACACTTTCCAGGAAAGGAGAATCAGAATTATTATTTCATCATGCTCTCCCAAAAACTCTTACATTCTCAATCTGACTTACAAGTACAATCCTCCTTACACACCTACTTTCTACGTAGAGAACATTTGCACCATGATCGTTGGATTATTCACCAAGAAAATACAAACAATTGAGAAACTAAGTAACCAAGGATAGCGTAATAATGCAAGTTAGTAATGTACTAATTCCGTGAGAATACCAACAAAATCATATAACTTGAGGTGTACTGTATATACTACAGTCCATACTGATTAATGCTAAAATACCCTATTCATTATAAATATTAGGGAATCACTTCTATGCTCTTCATAAAAATATTACTTGTTCTTTCAGAACAACCTTGAGAAGCAGATTGAGGAGAAATGCTGGTACCTACAGGGCCAAATGTCTTTATTCTAGACTGTACTGTTAAAGTACAGAGCAAAAGAATGTGGGTGTTTGTCTCCTGCTTACATTCGGCTCCTAAACTGAATTGCAGTTTTCTCCATGGTATTAGCTGTGTTTGTATCTCTTTGCATCTCAGATGACAGGCTGAAAGTAGAGAGCGCTCAACAACAAGAATTTCCATCATCACATATTGTGCATGGGACAAATTATAAAATGAATTATCTGGAGATCTATTGCGGATGCGAATATTACCACATAAATGAAAAGATACACTGGTGTGGATGAATGGCCGGTTTATCTACTGTAAAATACATACATTTCTGTGTTAAGATTAAAATAAATTTCTGCGGTTTCTAACTAAATTCAACACTGTACAATACAATAAATACGTTCTGGATTTTGTTTTTTTTCTGAAAACTTCTCAATTTTAATATTGTTGTATTGCTGAAGGAATTTATTTACAGTGCATAATGTGAGCTTAGAAATTGATATCCAACTAAGCTTGTGATCAGAACACAGCCTCATATAAATTTTTACACTCAAAGAACTGTTGAGTAATGACTATCATGTTTTCCACTGAAATGACTCAAAATGAAACTTCAGTTTAATTTAGGCCACAGGTGACACTGAAGAGTTTGATCTGAAAGAGTTTGCTATTTTGAACTGACCTGCACTCATGAGATTCAAACTTAAATACCAAACAGGGAACATGTTGTAAGCTGCAAAGGTATCACAGCCTCAAGGTCATCTTCCCAGGAGTGAAAAACGGTGAAGCACAAGTACCTTAACATCCAGAACCTCTATTAAGCTAAAATTAATTGGATAAAACTGCTGTAATTGGAAAACACAAATGCAAAGTACTATAATTCACAGCTTGCTGCCAAATACCAGCAAGGGTAGAAAAGTCATTTCATTTTACTCCTAATGTTAGCTCTAATTTTCTAAAAGGTTGAAAACAAGCCTATAAGACTATAAAACATAGGAGCAGAAATAGGCCATTTGGCCCATTGAGTTGATTCCACCCTTCAATCACGGATGATTTATTTACCCTCTCAACCCCATTTTCCTGCCTTCTCCCTGTAACATTTGATATCCCTACCAATCAAGAACATATCAGACTCTGCTCTAAATGCACTCAATGTCTTGGCCTCCACAGCAGACTGTGGTAATGAGTTCCACAGATTCACCACTTGAACTTTGAACTTTGAACCTTCTGACTAAAGAAATTCCCCTTCATCTCTATTCTAAAATGATGTCATTCAATTCTGAGCCCTACATTCTCCCACTACAGTACCTGTACTATCTACTCCACTTCTAATCTATCTAGGCCTTTCAATATTTGGAAATTTTCAGTGAAAACCCACCCTCCCACCATTCTTTGGAATTCTAGTAAGTATAGGCCCAAATTCTTCAAATGCTCCTCCTACATTAACCCTTTCAATCCTTGGATTATTCTCAAAAACCTCCTCTGGATCCTTTGAATGCCAGCAAATACTTTCTTAACTTTAACTTTCTTAGACTTAAGTCCCAAAACTACTTACAATAATCCAAATATAGTCTAATCAACACCTTATAAAACCTCAGCCTTACATCCTTGCTTTTATAGTCTAGTTCTCTCGAAATTAATGCTAACATTGCATTTGGCTTCCTTACCACTGACTCAAGCTGCAAGTTAATCTTTAGGGAATTCTGTGGTAGGATTTCCAAGTTCCTTTGGACTATTTATTTTTCAATTCACTTCCCGTTTAGAAAATAGTCTATGGCTTTATTCCTTCTCCTAAAGAACATGACCATGCACTGCCCTGCACTGATATTCTACCTGAGACTTCTTTTCCCATACTCCTAATCTAAGTCTTAAATTATGCTTCCTCAACCCTGCCTGCCCATCTGCCTATTCTAATATTGTCTGCAAAGCTGGCCACAAGGTCATCGATTCTGTCACCCAAATTATTAACCGATCATGTGAAAAGTAGCAGTATCAACTCCAGCTCGTGTGCAGCTAGACATTTCAGTTTTTAAAATGTTGGAGTTAAAAAAAAACACAATGTGCTTTCTTTGCAAGAGGAGAAAATAGTTGAGTTAAAAAGAAGGTGGAAAATGGGCAAGTTGCTGGGTTCATAAACAGAGAGTACTCCAGTCAGTGGCAGCCAAGCAGAAAAGGCTGCCTTTATTTCCACCCTTTTCCTACTGCCATCCAGACAATCTAATGACCATGCTAATATATTTCCTGTAATACAAGGGACTCTAAGCTTGTTTAGCAGATTCATATGCAGCAGCTTGTCAAAGGACTTGCGCAAATTCAAGTAAACAATATCCACTGTCTATCCTGCCTGAAATTTCCTCAAGGAATTTCAACAGATTTATTCTTCAGGAAACCATGCTTACTCTGCCCTAATAATACATGTACCTGCAAGTACCCAAAAATCCTCATCTGTATTACTGGACTCTAGCATATTACCAACCACTGAGGTCAGGCTAACTGGCCTATCAGCCTATCATTTCCTGTGTTTTATCTCCCTCCCTTCTTAATGCCTTCTTCTCCGTTATCCAACTAATATATGAACTGTTTCAGAAATGCCTGGATTGAAACTAAACCCATTGTTTTAATGAGCAATTCACGCGCATAAAATAAAAAAGATTTCCATGGGTTAGATTGCACAAGCGATCGTTTCCAGGTCAATTATCATCCATTGGGAAATTGTCCTGAGTACTTCTAGCTATGTTTCCCTTCAGTGCACTGATGTTTACCTAGCTTCACTCACAGAGCTTATAATTTCCTCAAATCTTCAGCAGCCATTTCCAGGATTGCAGAACTAAATTGTACATTCAATTGCAAACTAAAACTTTCATTTATTAGGATTAGGAAAACACGTAGAAACCCTACAGTAAGGAAGCAAGAATTGTATTCTGTTTAGAGATACAGCAGGAATAGACTCTTCCAGCCATTTGAGTTTTGCCACGCCAGCAATCCTCAATTTAACCCTAGACTAATCATGTGACAATTCACAATTGCTGTGTTTAATATTCAGGTAATATTTAAGTAATATTGTAAATACAAAGTATATTGTTTGATTAAGCATTCTTTGTTGTTTACACAATGCATTGTGGGTTATATCTAAAGGTACGTGAATGGCATATGTCATTATGACACCTTGCTAAAAGTAAAAACAAAGTTTACATGCACCTCTTGGACTCACTTATTTTTCTTTTGATTAAATTTATGCTTTGGAATCGCAAAACATTAGTGTGGCAATAAGGAAATTTAAAGCAAATTCTCGATGACTACCTACCTGATGAACTGCTGCAAGACATTACAGTTTTTAAAAAGTGCAACTAAATGTTGGAATTAAAAAAAAAGTGTGCTTTCTTCACAAGAGAAAAAAAAAACAGTCGAGTTAAAAAGAAGGTGGAGAATGGACAAATTGTTGGGTTCATAAACAGTGAGTACTGGGTTTTTTATTACAAAAAAAAACAAAAATGGCTGGCTACCACAGACAGATAGACACATTTGATTCCACAAGAGATAACTGGTTGATGTATACTGAATGGATTAAGCAGTATTTTGATGCAAATTAAATACCCAATGCAAAGTGGATGTCAATTTTGCTGAGTGTAACAGGTGGAATAACATTGAGTTTGTTTAGAAGTTTAACCGCTCCAACCTAACCAGCTGAAATTAGCTTTCCTGATGTTGTGAAAATAATGCAGGGCCATTTAGAACTGAAACTACGTTTGAGTTCTGTCACAACCACGGATTCTGCAGCGCAGTAGATATGGCAATTGCGCTTGTGAATTTGCACTTGTCTGCTAATTATTATTTAATCGTGATATTATTTAACTCCATACTTGTTGTCATAGTACTTGTCAAGACTTGGACAGAGCATAGCAATACTTTGCTGCTGTTTTGCATTCAGCCTTCCCTGAGATATTGGACTTTCAAGTCAACTGATTCTGAAGACTAACGGTACCTATTTAATGTTTAGATATTCTTCTCAGCCGCAGTGTAGGCTTCGTTTTCCTTTTGAGAGTTTTAGTTAAGGACCTTGTTTGGCCTAGCATTTATTGTTTTATTTTCCCTTTAACACTGTTCATATTAAAGTCTGTGAACTATCAAATTACTTCAGTGTTTCTTACTCCGCACTTCAGCCATATCCGAACCTGGTAACAAGAAGTCTCGACTAACAAAGATGCACCCAGCAGAGAGAGCAGCTGATCTTGGCCTTGAGATTCATTGGACAGGTAGGAGACAAGCTACAGGCAATGGAATCTGTTCTCAGTGAAGTTATGGAGGCAATGAGGCAGATAACCTCATGCCAACAAGCCCAGTCTCACTTGGAGAAACAGGTAACATCCCTAACTGCAACTGTTCAACAGCTCACCACAGACAATCGGACTCAGGTGTCTGTGATTTCCTCACTCATGGCCGCCGTCCACGAACTTACTGTGGACAGCCAGCATCAGCTGACAGCCATTAACGTTCTTGCTAGTTCAATTCAGCAGCTTCAGGCCACCTCAATCCTACTCCCAGCATCTCACAGGTCCTCCTTTTCAGCTGCCCCGATAATCTCTGCTACTAATGCTCCCGCTCCTGCGCCCGGACCAGATCCGACTCCCACGACCATTCAGGAACTGAGTATTCCACCAGCAGGCAGATATTCTGGTGATCGCGTTGGATGCAGGAATTTTATTACCCAATGCAAACTGACATTCCAAGCCCAGCCAGGTCGTTTTGGTGATGATGCACAAAAATTGGCGTACATGGTCAATCTTCTTGATGGACTTCCACTCAGCCCACTCAACACTTTACAGGAGCAAGGCTCAGTCATTCCAACTTTTCATGGCAGAGTTAGGAGGGTTTTTAATCTTCCAGTACAAGGTCAGGAGGCTGATCACCGACTCTTGGACCTGCTCCAAGGCAGAGGAATGGTGAGAGCCTGTGCAGTCAAATTCTGTACCCTTGCAGTAGAGATGGGATGGAATGAGATATCTCTCATCACTGCCTTCCAGTGTAGACTGAATGCAGGGGTCTGGCATGATATCACTGTCCAGGATGAGCAGGATAGTCTGGATGACCTGATTAATTTGGCTATTCAAGCTGACAACTGGGTAACTGAGTGGTACATGGAAAGAATATTTCAAACGTCCTATGCGGCACCAGATCATCGTCTCTCTTTGCCCTCTCGCCGTTCCTCACTTGAACACTTCCAGGCGGCATGTTCCAAGCGTCCAGTAAAAGAGAACACCCATCAGCAAGGAGAGAAATCTGACAGGTCAGTTCTCTCTTCAGTCCACTTCCCCTAATTCTGTAATGCTCGCAGCTTCCTTGTCGTGGAGGTCTCAGACCCATGAACTTAAGGCGTTTATTGACTCCGCTGCAGCGGGAATCTTATGGACATCTCCCTCGCTCAGAGATGGGGAGATCCAACTCAAGAATTAAGAGAAAAGATCAATATCAAGGCGCTGGACGGTCGACCTCTGGGAACCGGCCAGATCCACCTTTCCACCCAACCCCTCCAACTATTGCTTGAAGGCAACCATCATGAGAAAATATCTTTCTATCTGGTTAATTCACCTGAACTGACACCGGTACTTGGTCTCCTCTGGTTCTCCCGACATAACCCATGGATCGATTGGTCTCTGAAGGTACTCCAAGAGTGGGGACCAGCATGCCTGTCTACCTGTCTGGGTCCAGCTCAGGCTCCATTCTATGTATCCCCTCCTCTGTCAGTTAAGAATGTGGACCTGTCCGGGATTCTGGCTGAATATGAAGATCTGCTTGAGGTTTTCAGTAAAAGAAAAACCACCACCCTGCCCCCACACTAGACATACGACTGTGCCATAGACCTCCTACCTGGCATTAGTCCTCCCTGGGGCTGGCTTTTTTCCCTCTCTCGTCCTGAAACGGAGGCCATGGAGGAATACATTTAGGAGGCATTGAGCATAGGGTTTATCCATCCGTCAACCTTGCCGACAGGAGCGGGCTTCTTTTTTGTGAGCAAGAAAGATGGCAAGCTCCGTCCCTGCATCGATTATCGGTCCCTCAACAACATCACTGTGAAGAACCGATACCCTCTTCCCTTGCTGGCGTCTGCATTTGAACATCTCCAGGGAGTAACCATATTTTCCAGAATTGATCTGCTCAATGCTTACAATCAGATTCACATAAGAGAAGGAGGTGAGTGGAAAACGGCTTTCAGCACCTCTAATGGCCACTATGAATACCTGGTGATGCTTTTAGGTCTGGGCAATGCCTCCGCTGTATTCCAGGCATTGGTTAATGGTGTGCTCAGGGACATTTTGAACCAGTTTGTGTATTTAGATGACATCCTTATCTATTCCTGCTCTCATCAGGAGCACGTCCAACATGTCCGGAGAGTACTCAGACGCCTTCTTGAAAATAACCTGTACGCCAAGCCTGAAAAATGTGAGTTCCATAAAGACCAGGTATCGTTTTTGGGCTACATACTTACCCCATCCAGTGTTCAAATCGACCCTAGTAAAGTTCAGGCAGTTGCAGAGTGGCCCAAACAGTCTACAGTCAAACAGGTACGGCGTTTCATGGAGTTTGCAAACTTTTATTGCCAGTTCATCCAGAATTTCGCCTTAATCACGGCTCCAATTAATGCACTCACCAAGAAGACCTTGGCAGGATTCCATTGGACAGACAATGCTGACCAAGCATTTTCAGAGTTAAAGCGACGTTTCACCACTGCCCCGCTGCTGCAACACCCAGACCCATCTCAGCCATTCATTGTCTAGATTGATGCATCTGATATAGGCATTGGAGCTGTCCTCTCTCAGTACTCGTCTACAGATAGCCGGCTGCATCCTTGTGCCTTTCTTTCCTGTTGTTTGCCTCCGGCCGAGAAGAATTACGGCATTGGGAACCGAGAGCTTCTGGCTGTCAAGGAGGCCCTGGAGGAATGGCAACACTTGCTGGATGGGGCAGAGCATATATTCTTGCTCTGGACAGATCACAAGAACCACTCCTATATTCAGGATGCTAAGACACTCAACTCCCTTCAAGGCGGCCTCTTCTTCACACAGTTCAATTTCATCCTCACTTATTGTCCCGGCAGCCCACGCTCTCTCCCAGCAGGACAATGCCGATCCAGAGCCTGTTCTTCCTCGCTCGTGTATCACTGCTCTGGTGATCTGGGGAATAGAGGCAGAACTGAGGGCCGCCCAACAATCAGATCCAGGCCCAGATCGGGTTCCTCCCATCCGGCAGTTTGTCCCTGCTGCGATGCATTCCAAAATGGGGTCACTCCTCCTGTCTGCCTGGACATTCGGGAATTCAACGGACTTAGGAGTTTACAAAGAGACAATTTTGGTGGCCATCTATGTCCCAGGATGTCCACGACTTTGTACCTGCCTGTCCCATTTGCGCTTGGAGCAAGATATCACGCCAGCACCCTGCAGGTCTGTTATGTCCAATGTCTGTGCTGCACTGCCCCTGCTCCCACCACTCAGTAGATTTCATCACTGGACTGCCCCTGTCTAATGGAAACACCACCATTTTGGTCGTTGTGGATCGATTTTCCAAGGCTGCCCACTTTATTGTCACAAGCTCCCATCGGCTTGTGAGACTGCCACACCCATGGTTCAACATGTGTTCAGGCTCTATGGCTTTCCTCATGACATAGCATCTGAACGTGGACCACAGTTCACTTCCCGCTTTTGGAAGGCTTTCTGATTTCTTGTAGGAGCCACAGCCAGCCTCTCGTCTGGCTTCCACCCACAACCTTATGGCCAGACTGAGAGAGTGAACCAGGAGTTGGAGACAACCCTGTGCTGTCTTGCCTCTTCCAACCCCACGTCTGAAGCTCCAAATTGGTTTGGACAGAGATCGCCCACAATAACCTCCAGTCGTCCTCCATCCATATGTCTCCCTTTGAATGCCAGAAGGGATTCCATCCCCTTCTCTTCCCTGATCAGGAGATCGATGTGGGAGTTCCTGCAGCTGAACAGCTGATCCAGTGCTACAAGTGCACCTGGAGACAAGCCAGGGCTTCTCTGCTGCTCACCCAGAAACAGCATTCCCGGCAGGCTGATTGGCTCCGTTGACAGGTAAGGCTATTCAAGCCAGGACAGGAGGTGTGGTTGGCATCAAGGGATCTTCCTCTGAAAGTCGAGAGCCGGAAATTGTCACTGTGTTACATGGGACCATTTGTAGTGGAAAAGGCTGTCAACAAGGTGTCCTATAAATTGCATCTACCAGCATCACTAAAGATCCACCCAGTTTTCCATGTTTCCCAGCTCAAGCTGGTTACTACCTCTCCCCTAGCCCCAGTCACCCCACCTCCCCTTCCTCCCCGCCTGGTAGATGGTTCCCTTGTCTATACTGTGTGGCGCCTCCTGGCATCTTGACGGGTACGTGGTAAGGTCCAGTACCTTGTGGACTGGGAAGGTTATGGCCCAGAAGAACGCACTTGGATCCCGGCTAAGGACATCTTGGACAAGTGGCTGATCCGGGACTTCCAGCGGACACAGGTCTGTGGCACCTCAGCGGCTGCACCTGGAAAGGGGGTCCCTGTCACAACCACAAAATTCTGCAGTGCAGTAGATGCGGCAATTGGGCTTGTGAACTTGCATGTGTCTGCTAATTATTATTTAATTGTGATAGTATTTAACTCCATACTTGTCATCGTAGTGTTTGTCAAGACTTGGACAGGGCACAGCAATTCTTCGCTGCTGTTTTGCAATCCGCCTTCCCTGAGATATTGGACTTTCAAATCAACTGACTCTGAAGACTAGTGGTATTTGTTTAATGTTTAGATGTTCCTTGCAGCCACAATGTAGGCTTTGTTTTCCTTTTGAGAGTTTTAGTTAATGGCCTGGTTTGGCCTCGCATTTATTGTTTTATTTTCCCTTTGTATTAAAGCCTGTGAACTAACAACCTGCTTCAGTGTCTCTCACTCTGCACTGGGGCCATATCCAAATCTGGGAACAACTTCACAATAGAATCAAAAGAAAGGGGAGTCTCTTTTACCATATGTGGCTGAATTGAAGGGTGTCTGAGCATTGTCAGTTCTGTGATGGGTTTAAAGATTGTATAGTTTGAGGAATCTTACAAAAAAGCATTGAAGAGCAGTTCCTAACTGAATCACAACTAAAAAGGGTGGTGAAATAGCTGTATCAATGGAAGCATAAAGCTAGAGATGCAATTGAGTTCAGTCAGGAGTGAAAGTGAGTGTGAACAAAATTGCAGTGTCTAAACAGAAACAGGTCTGGCTGGACAAATTATGTTACCGTTGTGATAAAGGCTCACATATACCAGACAAATACAGGTTTAAAGGCAAAACTTGTAGAAAATGCAACAAAGTTGGACACATACGAAGAGCTTGTCAGGCATACAGAAATAAGTGGACTGCACAGGGAATAGAAATAGATAAAAAGTCAAATTGCCATTTCAAAAAGAGCACTAATCTGCATGCTGTTGAGGAAAAATCTGATGATGATGAGAGTGACCAGGACTGAGTAGCCTTGAGATCAATGTGAAACCTGATAATAGACAAGAAAGATGAAATGTCTTCTAATGCTAGACATCAGAAGCAGCACACACAAAGCACTGGAAGACCTCAGGAGGTCAGGCAGCATCCGTCGAAAAGAATAAACAGTCAAAGTTTTGCGCTGGGTCCTGAAGAAGGGTCTTGGCCTGAAACATCAACTGGTTACTCTTCTCCATAAGTGCTATCTGACCTGCTTAGTTCCTCCAGAATTTTGTGTGCATTGCAATAGACAATTAAAATGAAAATGGACACTCGCTCGGCCGTACAGTCTTTCCACAAACTGAGACTGAATGGCATTTTGAAGGTACTGAACTGAAGACTGCAGATATCCTACTATGATCTTATACTGGAGAAAAGATAACTCCTGTGAGAATGACATTCCTAACAGTGAAATACAACATCCAACAAACCACATTGTTCTTGTATGTGGGGAAATAAAACAGGAGGGAAAGCATTGTGGAGATGTGATTGGATGAAACAACTGCAATGTAATTGGAGATCCATCCACCATTTGCATGTCACATCCCCTGCAATAGAGTTAACTGCGAGTGAATTAAGAAAGATACTGGATGATATCACAGCAGTTTTCAAGGATGGTATTGGAAAACTCAAACAAAAGAAATTGGGGAAATCTTAAATGGGTTTTTTGTGTCTGTATTTACTAAGGAAACTGGCATGCAGTCTATGGAATTAAGGGAAACAAGTAGTGAGATCATGGAAACTGTACAGATTGGAAAGGAGGAGGTGCTTGCTATCTTGAGGCAAATTAAAGTGGATAAATCCCCAGGACCTGACAAGGTATTCCCTCGGACCTTGAAGGAGACTAGTGTTGAAATTGCAGGGGCCCTGGCAGATATATTTAAAATGTCGGTGTCTACGGGTGAGGTGCTGGAGGATTGGAGAGTAGCTCATGTTGTTCTGTTGTTTAAAAAAGGATTGAAAATTAATCTGGGAAATTATAGGCCGGTAAGTTTGACGTCGTTAGTGGGTAAGTTAATGGAGGGAGTACTAAGAGACAGAATCTACAAGCATTTGGATAGACAGGGACTTGTTAGGGAGAGTCAACATGGCTTTGTGCGTGGTGGGTCATGTTTGACCAATCTATTGGAGTTTTTCGAGGAGATTACCAGGAAAGTGGATGAAGGGAAGGCAGTGGATATTGTCTACATGGACTTCAGTAAGACCTTTGACAAGGTCCCGCATGGGAGGTTAGTTAGGAAAATTCAGTCGCTAGGTAAACATAGAGAGGTGGTAAATTGGATTAGACATTGGCTCAATGGAAGAAGCCAAAGAGTGGCAGTAGAGAATTGCTTCTCAGAGTGGAGGCCTGTGACTAGTGGTGTGCCACAGGGATCAGTGCAGGGTCCATTGTTATTTGTCATCTATATCAATGATCTGGATGATAATGTGGTAAGTTGGATCAGCAAATTTGCTGATGATACAAAGATTGGAGGTGTAGTGGACAGTGAGGAAAGTTTTCGGAGCCTGCAGAGGGACTTGAACCAGCTGGGAAAATGGGCTGAAAAATGGCAGATGGAGTTTAATACAGACAAGTGTGAGGTATTGCACTTTGGAAGGACAAACCAAGGTAGAACATACAGGGTTAATGGTAAGGCACTGAGGAGTGCAGTAGAAAAGAGGGATCTGGGAATACAGATACAAAATTCCCTAAAAGTGGCGTCACAGGTGGATAGGGTTGTAAAGAGAGCTTTTGGTACATTGGCCTTTATTAATCGAAGTATTGAGTATAAGAGCTGGAATGTTATGATGAGGTTGTATAAGGCATTGGTGAGGCCGAATCTGGAATATTGTGTTCAGTTTTGGTCACTAAATTACAGGAAGGATATTAATAAGGTTGAAAGAGTGCAGAGAAGGTTTACAAAGATGTTGTCAGGACTTAAGAAACTCAGTAACAGAGAAAGGTTGAATAGGTTAGGACTTTATTTATTCCCTGGAGCGTAGAAGAATGAGGGGAGCTTTGATAGAGGTATATAAAATTATGATGGGTATAGATAGAGTGAATGCAAGCAGGCTTTTTCCACTGAGGCAAGGGGAGAAAAAAACCAGAGGACATGGGTTAAGGGTGAGGGGGGAAAAGTTTGAAGGGACCATTGGGGGAGGGGCTTCTTCACACAGAGAATGGTGGGAGTGTAGAATGAGCTGCCAGATGAGGTGGTAAATATGGGTTCTTTTTTAACATTTAAGAATAAATTGGACAGATACATGGATGGGAGGTATATGGAGGGATATGGTCTGTGTGCAGATCAGTGGGACTAGGCAGAAAATAGTTTGGCACAGCCAAAAAGGGCCAAAAGGCCTGTTTCTGTGCTGTAGTTTTTCTATGGTTCTATGGTTCTCTTCTATATCAAGGATCAAATCAAGTCAAGTCAAGTGAAAATTATTATCATTTAAATGGATACATGTGTATAGCATATATAATTATATAATGTATATAGAAACAAAATAACATTTCTTTGAACCAGGGTGTAAAAAGATAGTAATATGCATAACCCACATAACACACAACAACTTATGAAGGTAAGGATAAAATCTACAGATGAATCACACCTAAATAACAAACTAAAGTGCATTAATATTAAATATTGTAAGGTATGGAACAGATTAACCAGTGACACTTTGAATCCAATGCTGTAGAGTTCAGAAGCCTAATTGACTGGCGGAAGAAACTGTTTCTCATTCTGACTGCTCTTGTTTTTATGCATCAGAGTCTCCTGCCTGATGGTAGAAAGTCAAAGAGGATGCTGGATAGATGGGTGGAATCTTTAATAATACTAAGAGCCCTGCGTGCATAACGCTCCTGATAAATGTCTCTGATGGATGGTAGGGAGACCCCTATGATTCTCTCAGATGTTCTCCCAGTCCTTTGTGGGGACTTTTGGTCTGATGCTCAACTGCTCCCATACCAGATTGCGGTGCTTCCTATCAGGATGCTCTCAATTGTGTTCCTGTAAAATGCAGTTAAGATGGGGAGGGAGTATTACTTGCCTCAGTCTTCTTAGGGAGTGCAGGCACTGCTGTGCCTTCTTGTTCAGGGAGGTGATATTAAGGGACCAGGTGAGGTCATCCATGAGGTGAACTCCTAGGAACTTGGTGCATTAGATCTCTGTGGGGGAGCCATGCATTTGCAGATAGGGGATGGTTTGTCTGCACCTTGCTGAAGTGAACAATGATTTTCTTTGTTTTCTCCACATTCAGACTTAATTTGTTTTTCTCACACCTATCCACCAGCCGCTCCACTTCCTCTCTATACTCCATTTCATCATCGTTCTTGATAAGTCCAACCATCGGTGTGTCATCTGCAAACCTGATGACACAGTCTGAGCTGGATCATGCGACATAATCATGCTTCAGCAGTGTGAGCAGCTGTGGGCTGAGCACACAGCCTTCGGGAGCCCCAATGCTCAACGTAATGGGACGAGAGATACTGCTGCCCACACAGACTGACTTACTGTTAAGAAGTCCAGTATCCAATTGAAGCTGAAGGTGTTGAGACCCAGTGAGAACAGTTTCCCCACGAGTTTCTGAGGTATGATTGTGTTGACTGCCAAAGTGAAGTCTATAAACAGCAATCTGGCGTAGGAGACCCAATTTCCCAAGTAGGATAGGACAGAATGGAGGGCATAGTGTTAATGAAAATGCCATACCCAAGTTTTACAAAGCCTGTCATGTTTCTTATACCATCTATGATAAAGTAGCCAATGAGCTGGATTGCATGAAGGCTACACAAATTCTTTCCATGGTTGAATGGATCCATGGGCAATGTTGCTGTTCCCAGTAACTAAGAAGCTACTGTCTGGTAAAGACAAATGTAGGTCCCCTGCAGACAGAAACAGGTGAATTGATTATGGGGAGCAAGGACATGGCAGACCAATTGAATAATTACTTTGGTTCTGTCTTCACTAAGGAGGACATAAATAATCTTCCAGAAATAGTAGGGGACAGAGGGTCCAGTGAGATGGAGGAACTGAGCGAAATACATGTTAGTAGGGAAGTGGTGTTAGGTAAATTAAAGGGATTGAAGGCAGATAAATCCCCAGGGCCAGATGGTCTGCATCCCAGAGTGCTTAAGGAAGTAGCCCAAGAAATAGTGGATGCATTAGTGATAATTTTTCAAAACTCGTTAGATTCTGGACTCGTTCCTGAGGATTGGAGGGTGGCTAATGTAACCCCACTTTTTAAAAAAGGAGGGAGAGAGAAACCGGGGAATTATAGACCGGTTAGCCTAATGTCAGTGGTGGGGAAACTGCTGGAGTCAGTTATCAAAGATGTGATAACAGCACATTTGGAAAGCGGTGAAATCATCGGACAAAGTCAGCATGGATTTGTGAAAGGAAAATCATGTCTGACGAATCTCATAGGATTTTTTGAGGATGTAACTAGTAGAGTGGATAGGGGAGAACCTGTGGATGTGGTATATTTGGACTTTCAGAAGGCTTTTGACAAGGTCCCACACAGGAGATTAGTGTGCAAACTTAAAGCACACGGTATTGGGGGTAAGATATTGATGTGGATAGAGAATTGGTTAGCAGACAGGAAGCCAAGAGTGGGAATAAGCGGGACCTTTTCAGAATGGCAGGCGGTGACTAGTGGGGTACCGCAAGGCTCAGTGCTGGGACCCCAGTTGTTTACAATATATATTAATGACTTGGATGAGGGAATTAAATGCAGCATCTCCAAGTTTGCGGATGACACGAAGCTGGGTGGCAGTGTTAGCTGTGAGGAGGATGCTAAGAGGATGCAGAATGACTTGGATAGGTTGGGTGAGTGGGCAAATTCATGGCAGATGCAATTTAATGTGGATAAATGTGAAGTTATCCACTTTGGTGGCAAAAATAGGAAAACAGATTATTATCTGAATGGTGGCCGATTAGGAAAAAGGGAGGTGCAACGAGACCTGGGTGTCATTATGCACCAGTCATTGAAAGTGGGCATGCAGGTACAGCAGGCGGTGAAAAAGGCGAATGGTATGCTGGCATTTATAGCAAGAGGATTTGAATACAGGAGCAGGGAGGTACTACTGCAGTCGTACAAGGCCTTGGTGAGACCACACCTGGAGTATTGTGTGCAGTTTTGGTCCCCTATCTGAGGAAAGGCATCCTTGCCATAGAGGGAGTACAAAGAAGGTTCACCAGATTGATTCCTGGGATGACAGGACTTTCATATGAAGAAAGACTGGATGAACTGGGCTTGTACTCGTTGGAATTTAGAAGATTGAGGGGGGATCTGATTGAAACGTATAAAATCCTAAAGGGATTGGACAGGCTATATGCAGGAAGATTGTTCCCGATGTTGGGGAAGTCCAGAACGAGGGGCCACAGTTTGAGGATAGAGGGGAAGCCTTTTAGGACCGAGATTAGGAAAAACTTCTTCACTCAGAGAGTGGTGAATCTGTGGAATTCTCTGCCACAGGAAACAGTTGAGGCCAGTTCATTGGCTATATTTAAGAGGGAGTTAGATATGGCCCTTGTGGCTACGGGGATCAGGGGGTATGGAGGGAAGGCTGGGGCGGGGTTCTGAGTTGGATGATCAGCCATGATCATAATAAATGGCGGTGCAGGCTCGAAGGGCCGAATGGCCTACTCCTGCACCTATTTTCTATGTTTCTATGTTTCTATGTCTGTCAGGATCTGTAGTGATTTTAAGATTACCACCAACCAATAACCAAAAGTAGATCAATACCTTAGACCAGGAAAGGGGATATCTTTGCAAACCTTACTGGAGGAAAATAATTCAGCAAAGTGGATAGCTGAGACCTACCTACAGATGGAATTGAAGGAAGAGTCCAAAGTGTTTTTCAACATAAACACTCATAAAGGGCTTTTTCACTATAATAGACTTATGTTTGAAGTTGCCTCTGCACCCACACTCTGGCAGAAAGCTATGAACCTTGGTGCTACAAGGCTGTCCATGCACACAGTTTTATGGATGACATAATTGTTACCAGTAATGATGATAAGAAACATTTCCAAAATCTCAAGACATTGTTAATCAGATTAAAAAATTATGGGTTCAAGTGTAAATTCTTTAAGCCAAGCAGCACTCACTGTGGTCACAGCATTGATGCACAAGGATGCACTTTGTATAAAAATGTAGCCACGTGCCACTAAATTCAATATTTTTCAAAAGCACTTTTGTTTCTTCATCATTCTCAATTTTTTATGTTTTCTTCTTGCAGGCTCTGTTCCTGTTCTTCCACCTTACCTTACAACGAAATGGGTTAATTACCCAGTCTGAAATTTCCACTTCTTTCAAATCTTTCATTCGGTTCTGAAAATCCCTCTCCAGTGACTGCAGGTGTAAGCAGTGCTTTTGCAAGTCAATCTCAGTGAAAGAGAGTGCCATACTTTCCATGCAGGGTAACTGTGAGAACATTTTTCTCCCAATTTTTTGCTTATATATTTCCAATTTTCTGATAAAAGTGAACACTACACTTTTTTGCCTGGATTAAATTAAAATTTTCACTTTGTAGTTTCATATTTAGAATGTTCATTTTGTCATATGGATCGACTAGGTATGCCACATCTCCACATAGAAGTTCAAAACTGTTCCCCAAGCTCTTGTCGACATTGAGCAAAAATTTAACAGTGTCAAAAAGATCAAAGAAACGTTTTAAGCAGCAGCCTCTTTACCGCCGATGCACTTCAGTGTGAAGAATCAAGTGTTCAAACTTATCATCGTTAACCTGGCATAACTGGAAAAATGTTCTGCTATTTAATGGATGACCTTTAATTTTGTTGACGGCATATATCACAAGAGTCATGCTTCAAGAAAGTCATTGGCTGGGGTTTTTGGCTGCAAGATGTTGACGATGAATTACACAATGGATTGAAAACTGATTTGGAATTTTTTTTTTCATAAGTGTCATGAAGCCAGCAGTGTGACCTGTCACATATTATACTCCATCTGTTGCACAAGAAATCGGAATACTTTTATCCTCAATATACATTTTGAGTTCATCATAGTTATTTGTTTTTAACTTTTTTACAAAAGAGAATCTCTTCATAAACTTTTCCATTTTTGATAAACCATACATTGGCCATTAGCAATGCCTCTTGTGTGACTCAATTATCTCATCCAGTTGTATTCCAAATTCTGTTTTTTTGTTGATCAATGCACAGTTGATACTCACTCTCTTCACTCATTTTGTCAATACGATGAGTGGCAGAGGTATTACTCAGGAATTGATTTTAAAATACTGGTATCTATTTTGAGAACAGTGGCAAGAATTCTGATACAGCAGGCATTATTAATCTTTCACCAATTGTATGAAATTTTCCACATTTTGCTATCATTTTGGAAATGTTATATGAAGCAATGAGATCACTATCAAGATCATTTTTGATTTTCTTGGCAAATGACTTGAGAGCAATACCTTTCAAATGCTTTTTTTCTTCTTTGGAACTGAGTAATCCCATAAGTAGTCTTTTCAGTGTGTTGTTTATGGAAGTGTTCCTGCAATCTTAATGGATTCATGGCTTCATTAGACAATACAATATTGCTCATAATGGAGCACTGCTGATCTGATGGGAATGGAATAAAACCATACTTCAGGTATGTAACATTGTATTGACACACTTTCTGTAGTTTCTGTTTTGCAGCATGATTAGAACTCAAGGTTTCACCGCCTTCAGATTCATAGAGACTGCATCATACATATTTATCCATCGTTAATGGGGCTAAAGTAAAATAAAAATTTCACACAAGCTAGGAATTCCTATCAGATGTTGATGACCGCAGTGAGTTGACATGAATAGAATAATGGTCGTGGCACTCAAAGGAATGTCGAGGTGAAGATGAAGACAATCACAACAGTGAAAATTACATTGACAAGGATTCAGATTGGAATCTGAATGTTAGTCAGTACAGAGCTGGTGTTCGGCAAGCTACCTTTATACTTCTCCAGTTAGAGTGATTGACCAATCACGTAAGGTCTCATAATCCCTAAAGATGGTTCTTGACCTCACATATGAACCTGAGGTCACTTTGAACACCTCAATAGGAATCCTCAGGATCGGCAGGTTCACTGATTGGCTCAATTTCACTGTTTGGTTCTGGCAAGTGCTGTATTGTTGCGTGACCTGATTTCCCAAGATCTGTAGAGAAAGCTGAGATGATTTACTTGAAATACCAACTGTTAAATTACATGACCCCATTACATGCCGCGAGTCAAGGGGAACTGTTGTGCACCCTTGTTACTAATTCATGTATCCCCAATAATGTCTGTTTGGTTTGTAAGCTTGATTGAGATTGCTGTGTTTCAGATGCATTGTGATGAATGCTCAATGCCTACAGAGCTATGATTCTTCCTGTGTTCCAGTGCCTCATCCTTATTTTTTGAAGTGCCTGCTCTACTAACGGTCAGTCAGTTCTTGTGCTTCAAGTCAGGGTGCCGTTTACCATTCCCCCAAGAATCTTGAATGGCCCCAATTACTTCTATTTCCCCTAACACCACCCCCATTGGAATCATTGCTCTAACAGGTTGCTGTCACTACTATGCTCCACCCCTTGAACTCATTACTACAGGTTGGGAAGAGTTAGCAATGGACAAAGCAGTGTAAGGTGGCTTTCCAAATGAAAAAGGAAATGATGACGTCAGACACAGTACTCACACATTTTGATCCACGTCATCCAGTGAAGCTTGCCTGAGACACCTTGCCTTATGAGATAGACGCAGTTCTGTCACATGTTATGAATGATGGATGTGAACGTCCAGTAAACAGTTGATGTTCTAGGCCAAAATATTGACTTGCTGAGTTCCTCTAATCTATTGTGTAAGTATCTCTTTCATATATCCTGTTTGGTATTTACTTCACTTGCTTATTGCCTGTCCTGGCTATTGTCAATGCATCTTGTGTTGTTTTTCTCCTGTGAAGATCTTGTGGGGAAGACAAAGATGCTGGAACAATTGTAAGACACATAGAAGAACATTTTCTTTCCATGGACCAATAGAAGTAGGAAAGGGGAGCACTGGTAGTTTTAAGATTCTTGAAGATAGTTTCAAATGGTTTTATTCATTAGCAAGGCCATGTAAGTGGAATGACCACAAAATATTGAGAAGGGAATTTTGACACTTAGGAGTAATTCAGAGGGAAGTTGCTTGTCATGGAATGTGGAAAAGAAGATCTTAGGGATAACTGCAGATAAGGTAAGAGAAGGAAGTTTGGTAGAGTCAATTGATAGAAAGTACAGTATGACTAGGAAAAGGAATTTCAGTAATGTTTTGCAAACCATGAGGAAAATCACAAGCAAAAATAGAGTGTTTAGCTTTGTGAGCAGCAGGGTCTTGTTCATCTGGGTAAATATTAGAACGGTGCTTCTGAAAGATTTTCCTGCTGAGTATTAGTACATATCAGTAATTGGCTGATAAGATTAGTAGGGATTGACAACATATTTGGTCGGACACAGCAGGTCAGGCAGCATCTATGGAAAGGAATGTCCCGTTGAAGAGTCTTGACCTGACGTGCTGAATGTTTATTCCATTCTAAAGGTGCTGCCTGACCTGCTGAGTTGCTCCAGCATTTTGTGTGTGTTGTCTTGGATTTCTAGCAACCGCAGGTTTTCTCGTGTTTGTGAGACTTAGTAGGACATCCTATTAGAGATGTTAACATGTCAGAGTCTCTTAGATGGGACAAATCTGTAGGTCGGACATATCTGTAGATGATCATTTTAGTCTTGGGAATCTGCAAAAACAGTTCGAAACTGAACTTGTCATGGAACATGCAGAGAATATTCTTCTGGAATTCCTGCTCCTAGTAGGGAGTTTCATTTGAATGTGGAGGTCAGTGTAGGAACTTTAAATTAAATATTTTGATGAGAATATTTATAAAAGGCACCGCAGGAATCCTTAACTTTCACTTCTCATAAAGGAACCGTCTTTGCTTTAATCTGCGCTATAAATACCTGGAGCTATTAATGCCCAGATTTGGCCTGGCAAATAGATTCATATCAAAAAAGTTTGAATTCTATTTGCAAACATCCTAGTAACCTCCCGCTGACTGAATGAATTATCTGTGTCTTGTTAATTACTAGTCAGGCAGTCATTTATATTTTAGTAATTGCTTATTGGCCTTGGATTCTTTGTTTGAAGTACTTAAATTTGTGCATTGATTGTACAACTAATTAGTCTAGAGTTCATCAACAAAATAAATAACAGTGGTCAGTAATGCACCACAATTGTTGAAATTTACAGTACTTACAGATTATATGTTAGCCATTAAGATTGCTTCCAAATAGCTTGACTGATTAATAGTGGGTTAATGTCCTTAAAACAGGAAAATCTGCCATTCTTAGTTTATCTGGATGATACATGAGTCCCCATCCACAGCAATGTGATTGACTTGACCTGCCCTCTGGAGGGACCTAGTAAGCTTGTCAATCCAAAGACAGTTAGAAAAGGGCAATTTCTACCTCTTCAAAAAAGCTGACCGCATGAATAACAAAAAATTCAATTTGTTTGTGGTTTCCAGAATTTGTATTTCTTTATCCTCTAAATAATTGTTTTGCTTTCCCCTCAAGAGATTGAATATTCTTGTTAATAAACTCACAATCTACACTGGTAACGATATCTGAAATGGAGTTTTAAATCTCACCTGCTTTCTTCTCAGGGAAAACTGTAAATCTACTTGTGATGTATACAGTTTGTCAAATATAAAACCTAATGAAGCACATTTCATTAGAATTTTAAATTTTATTCAGTACTCTGGGGCAATTGTTTCTTCTTATAACAACAAAAGTTGAATTGTATCAATTTTTTGGCAGAGTTCTGTGTTATCTGTTATATATCTATATATATATGAATAATAATATTGTAACTTTATTATCAAAGTACATATATGTCACCATATACAACTATGAGATTCATTTTCTTGTCAGCATGCTCAGTAAACCCAAGAAACATACTAGAATGAATGCAAGACAGCACCCAACATGACAAGGAAACAATATGCAAAAGACAAGAGAACTATGCAAATACAAAAGCAAAAAAAACCCAGAAATAATAATAATAAATAAATAAGAAATAAGTATCAAGAACATGAGATGAAGGTTCCTTGAAAATGAGTCCACAGGTTGCGTGAACCTATATTAGGGCGAGTGAAGTTATCCTGAGCCTGATGGTTGAGGGGTAATAATTGTTCCTGAACCTGATTGTGTGGGTCATGAGACTCCCGTATCTTCTTCCTGATGGCAGCAGTGATGGTGGAGTGGGTGCCCTTGATATTGGATACAGCTTTCCTGAGACAGCGCTCCTTGTAGGTGTGCTCAGTGGTGGACAGGGCTTTACTTGTGATTGACTGGGCCATATCCACCAATTTTGTAAACTTTTCTGTTCAAAGGCATTGGTATTTCCATACCAGGCCATGATGCAACTAATTAATATACTCTCCACCACACTAAGAAGTTTGTCAAAATTTTACATCCCATGCTGAATCTTCGCAAACTTCTAAAGAAGTAGAGGTGCTTCTATTCTTCCTTCATAATTGCACTTTCATGCTGGGCCCTTGATAGTTCCTCTGAAATGATAACACTGAAGAATTTAAAATTGCTGTTCCTCTCCACCTCTGGTCGCCTGATGAGAACTGGCTCATGGACCTCCAGTTTCCTCCTGCTGAAGTCAATAATCAGCTGCTTGATTTTGCTGATATTGAGTGAGAAGTTGTTGTTGCAGTACCACTCAGACAGATTTTCAATCAGAATCAGGTTTATTATCACTGGCATGTGACTTGAAATTTGTTAATTTAGCAGCAGCAGCAGTTCAATACAATACATAATCTACCAGAGAGAGAAAAAAATAAAACATAATAATAAATAATCAAGTAAATCAATTGCGTATATTGAATAGATTATTTAAAAATGTGCAAAAACAGAAATACTGCATATTAAAAAAAGTGCGGTCAAGTCCAAAGCCTCAAAGTCCATTCAGGAATCAGACGGCAGAGGGGAAGAAGCTGTTCCTGAATCTCTTAGTGTGTGCCTTCAGGCTTCTGTATCTCCTACCTGATGGTAACAGTGAGAAAAGGGCATGTACTGGGTGCTGGAGCTCTTTAATGATGGATGCTGCCTTTCTGAGACACTGCTCCCTAAAGATGTCCTGGGTACTTTGTAGGCTAGTGCCCAAGATGGAGCTGACTAGAATTACAACCTTCTGCAGCTTCTTTCGGTCCTGTACAGTAGCCTCTCCATACCAGACAGTGATGCAGCCTGTCAGAATGCTCTCCACAGTACAACTATAGAAGTTTTTGAGTGTATTTGTTGACATGCCAAATCGCTTCAAACTCCTAACAAAGTATAGCTGCTGTCTTCCCTTCTTTATGACTACATCGATATGTTGGGACCAGGTTAGATCCTCAGAGATCTTGACAGCCAGGAACATGAAACTGCTCACTCTCTTCACTTCTGATCCCTCTATGAGGATTGATATGTGTTCCTTTATCTTACCCTTCCTGAAGTCCACAATCAACTCTTTCATCTTACTGACGTTGAGTGCCAGGTTGTTGCTGCCGTACCATTCCACTAGTTGGCATATTTCACTCCTGTATGCCCTCTCGTCACCACCTGAGATTCTACAGCAATGGTTGTATTGTCAGCAAATTTGGAGATGGTATTTGAACTATGTCTAGCCACACAGTCCTGTGTATACAGAGAGTAGAGCAGTGGGCTAAGCACACACCCCTGAGGTGCGCCAGTGTTGATCGTCAGCGAAGAGGATATGTTATCACCAATCTGCACAGACTTCGGTCTTCCGGTTAGGAAGTCGAGGATTCAATTGCAGACAAAGATACAGAGGCCCAGGTTCTGCAACTTCTCAATCAGGATTGTGGGAATGATGGTATTAAATGCGAAGCTATAGTCGATGAACAGCATCCTGACGTAGGTATTTGTGTTGTCTAGGTGGTCTAAAGCTGTATGGAGAGCCATTGAAATTACATCTGCTGTTGACCTATTGTGGCGATAGGCAAATTGTAATGGGGCCAAGTCCTTGCTGAGGCAGGAGTTCAGTCTCGTCATAACCAACCTCTCAAAGCATTTCATCATTGTTGATGTGAGTGCAACCGGGCGATAGTCATTAAGGCAGCCCACATTATTCTTCTTTGGCACTGATTTAATTGTTGCCTCTTTGAAGCAAGTGGGAATTTCTGCCCATAGCAGTGAGAGGTTGAAAATGTCCTTGAATACTTCTGCTAGTTGGTTGGCACAGGTTTTCAGAGCCTTACCAGGTACTCCATTGGGACCTTCTGCCTTGTGAGAGTTCACTCTCTTTAAAGAGAGTCTAACATTGGCCTCTGAGACAGAGATCACAGGGTCATCAGGTGCAGCAGGGATCTTCACATCTGTAGTTGTGTTCTCCTTTTCAAAGCGTGCATAGAAGGCATTGAGTTCATCTGGCAATGAAGTATTGCTGCCATTCATACCATTGGGTTTCGCTTTGTGGGAAGTAATGTCTTGCAGACCCTGCCAGAGTTGCTATGCATCTGATATCACCTCCAACTCATTTGAAATTATCTCTTCACCCTTGAAATAGCCCTCCGCAAATCATGTCTGGTTTTCTGGTACAGGCCTGGGTTACCAGACTTGAATGCCACAGATCTAGTCTTCAGCAGACAACATACCTCCTGGTTCATGCATGGCTTTTGTTTTGAGAATGTACAGTAGTCTTTGTAGGCACACACTCATCCATACAGATTTTAATGAGATCAATAACAACTGCAGCACACTTATCTAGATTCAAAGAGGAAACCCTGAATACAGTCCAGTCCACTGATTCAAAGCAGTCCTGTAGGTGCTCCTGTGTTTCCCTTGTCCATACCTTCTTGGTCCTCACTACTGGTACTGCAGTCTTCAGTCTCTGCCTATACTCAGGAAGTGCAACTAGGTGATCAGACTTCCTGAAGTGAGGGCGTGCAATAGCACAGTAGGCATTCATGATATTGGTGTAACAATGGTCCAGTGTGTTGTTTCCTCTGGTATTGTAAGTGACCTGTTGATGGTAATTCCTTAATGATTTTTTTCAGACAGGCCTTTTAAAATCTCCCAAAATGATGGTGAAGGTGATGCTTCATGCATGTTGATCCCATTGCTCAGATCATCTAAAACCTGCTTGACATTGGCCTGAGGTGGAATGTAAACTGACCCTAGAGAACTCCTGTGGTAAGTAACAAGGACGGCACTTTACTGGTAGGTATTCCAGGTCTGGTGAGCAGAATTGGGACAGCACTGATATATTTGTGCCTAAGAAGAGTTGATCATGAGGCATACTCCTCTACCTCTGCTTTTGAGAGACTCTATCGATCTATCCTGATGGTATATAGTAAACCCGTCGATCTGAATCGCTGCATCCGGTACGGAAGGGGTTAACTGAGATTCCATGAAACAAAGGACACACGCAGTCCTAATGTCCCTCTGATTCAGCACCCTAGCTCTGAGATCATTGATTTTATTCACCAGAGACTGCACATTCACCAGCAAGATCTCCCTCCTATATGCTGGTTCATTACCACCTTTGATGAGGCCAAAGGTTGAGTTATATTATGAAAACTAGGACTAAGTTAGGAGATGCATTTAGATAGTTAGAATATGGAAAATAGACCTGTTAATTTCAAGATAATATAGATCCAAATGAGCCCCTCATGTTTTTAATATGTTTTGACAACATTCAAGTCCAAATGACAATTAACTCGGAACTTTAAGTGAACACTGCCAAAATACATTAAAATAGATATGTTCAATTTGAAATGCACTCCCTGTTTCTTTGTAAACAAAAGTTTCAATGATTTTACCTCAAGAAGGGCAAATGACAGTCAGATAAACTGGACTTGATAGTAAGGACAAAACCAAATAATTTTATAGATTGCATTGCATGATCTTCACTAATGGGCTCATTGAGCAGCTAACAAGTTGGCACTCTGGAGTATAATTCATTAACATATTGAAAGTTTCTTATAATATCTTTAACTGGAAGAGGAATTAGACCAAATATATTTTGTTTTGGCAAAACATTCTTAATTTTATAAAGATGGCACTCTTAACCTGACGTATTTTTTTCTCAGGTACAGAAGTTGCTTCAAGACGTCCATTTACAAATCTTATAAATAAAGGCAACTATCAAAGATTAGAAAGAGCAGCTGATGAATTAGTCAGTTAACATAACCGATCGATTCAAGGTGCTAGAGAGGCTCAGGTTCACTATTTTGTGATTGAACCATGAAGATATGAAAGGGGTGAGTTTGGGGCCAGTGGGGAGAGACGGGGCGTGGTTAATACTCATAAATAGATGGGATCTGATGAAAGGTTAAAATGAGTTTGGGTCAACTTTGAAATTAAAAGGATATAAAATCTCAAATCTGCACACATTTTAATACAGACAAGCTAAAGTGTGGGAAGCTAATGCCTTTGCGCAAAAAAAAAAGTTGTGAATTCATTTTAATAGAAAAATTGTCCTTGGCATCATCTACTTCATAAAACATGCCAGGGAAGAGGTACTGAAAGTGCCAAATTCATGAGATAAAGTGTCTTTCTCTGACTGTCAAAGGGACAAAAAGAACACAAGCATTTGTTCTAAGTCCAACAGACTTACCGGTAAAAACTTCACAAAGTTTGCCATCTCTGCTCTCACTTATGAATTGGCCCATCTATGATCGGACCCACATTCATCTGTCTCCATAACCCCTGCAATCAGAGACTCTGAATGGTTAGGTTTGTGCAGTACTGGATGAGAAACACAACGGAAGTGTCTGAAGCATAATTTCATCTCCCAGAGGGAAAAGCACCAAAAAAAAACATCAATGCTAGTGTCCATATGAATATATAAAATTGGACAATATATACCTTCTCCTTGTATAATTTTAAACTAAGTAAAAGATAAATTTTACTCTCTAATTATAAATTTTGAAGTTTCTATTTCTTTTGCATTTCTTCCAGGTCCCATCAGTCAGGCAGTTTATCTTTTGTCCACCACTGATGAGCCCTCATCCCTGGCACCATAGAAACAACCAATAACAGCAACATTAAGCTATAATGTGAATGGAGTCATCTTTTTGTAACAAATCAGAGGGATAAAAGTTGGCCACCCTGTGAGGTGAGCAGGTTTCATATGATTTTCTTTTTTGTAGTGACAATATTAGCGTGTCATTTTTTAACAAATGTTTCACCAAGTTAGTCTACAAACAAATGACTGCATCAAAGGATCTAATTTCTGGTACAAAAAGTATTCCAAACTTATTCTTCCAGCACATGGAGTTTACCAGAATTCTGAATCATATAAATCTTCTTCCGGTTCTTACAGCTCTCTGCGTTTGCCACCTTCACTTTCAGGTTTTTCCATTAGCAGTTCCAACACATTAGATTGGCATCAGACACGTAATTTATATCTGATTACCTAAAAAAAAAAAGCTTTTCTATAATTTATATGTCATTTGTTATTTAGTTGATGCCAATCTCACTTCTGATTCAGAATGTGTTGTGTTGAAGCTCACTTTCAAAGTTTTGTGCATAAAAATCAAGATTGACAGTTAAGCGTGACTTTGAAAGGAAGTCATAGTGGGAAAAGTTCTGTGTCTTTGGACAAGAAGTTGAACAAACCTTATTTTCCCTCTCATGGGGCATGTACACACTCGTGGACACTATTTCAAAGAAGATTGGAAAGATCATCCCAGGTGTTTTGGACAACATTTTTCCTTTAGTTAACGTAACTAAAACTAGTTACTAACATAACTGAAAAAAAATCATTAACTATCATTGAGGCAGATTGCTAACAGTAATTGGCTGGACTATTTCCTAAATTACAACAATAAATACATTAACACAAGGTCGTTCACCAGCAACTTTGATGTGTGTTGCTACAATAAATACATTTCATGATTATATTCTGGATAGAAAGTGAGTGATTTCAATATTATGTGGTGATATTAATTCTGCTCAGAATAGTTATGCTTTCCAATGCTTGTAATGATCAATTTAATTTCAGTTTAACATTGTTTTACGTGAAAAGTACCCCAAAGCTGTGGCTTCTCAAGATGTCATGTGCCAATGTTACTGCATTAAGTAAGTTGTTCCATGCTCCTGTGGATACATGTACTTGTGCATATGACAACGTACTCACTTCCTTGCAGGACACAGTAGTCTCCAAAAGATGGCCAAGTTCCTTCCAGTCTTTGAAAGTTAGTACAGTATCTGAAATACATCTTATGGAGATATTTGTTTGATGATGAAATTCAATAAAAAATAAATTACAAAAAAAATATAAGTTTTGCAGGAAATAAGCAGAGCTTCCAGAGCAGCAATATGAATTATATTTTTCTGAGAGGTGATACGTTTTCCACTAATTTTTTTGCTGACAACATAGCGTTAAGTTAGAAGAGCTCCAATGGAATTTCAAGGTCATGGCTTCACATGCATTTAAACTTATACATTGCTTACATATCCATACTGTTGCCTGAAGTTTCTTTCGACTTTATTTTCATTCCACTGTTTTCTTTCCAGAAGTAAACTTAAATTATAGACCAGTGAGTCTGACTTCAGTGGTGGGCAAGTTGTTGGAGAAGATCCTGAGAGGCAGGATTTATGAGCATTTGGAGTGACATAATCTTATTAGGGATAGTCAGCATGGCTTTGTTGAGGGTAGGTTGTGCCTTATGAGCCTAATTGAATTCTTTGAGAATATAACAAAACACATTGATGAAGGTAGAGTAGTGGATGTAGTGTATATGGATTTCAGTAAGGCATTTGATAAGGTTCCCCATGCGAAGTTCCTTCAGAAAATAAGGAGGCATGAGATCCAAGGAGAGCTTGCTTTGTGGATCCAGAGTTGACTTACCAACAGAAGGCAAAGGGTGGTTGTAGATGTTTCGTATTCTACATGGAAGTTGGTAACCAGTATGTTCTGCAAGGATCTGGTCTGGGACCCCTCCTCTTTGTGATTTTTATAAATGACCTGGATAAAGAAGTAGAAGGGTAGGTTAGTAAGTTTACTGATGACACAAAGGTTGGGAGTGTTGTGAATAGTCTGGAGGGTTGTCAGAGGTTACAGCGGAACATCACTAGGATGCAGAACTGGGCTGAGGAGTGGCAGATGGATTTCAGCCCAGATAAGTGTGAAGTGGTTCATTTTGGTAGGTCCAATTTGAAGACAGAATATATAATATAAATGGTAGGACTCTTGGTAGTGTGGAGGATCTGAGAGATCTTGGGGTCCATGCCGATAGGACACTCAAAGCTGCTGCGCAGGTTGACAGTGTTGTTAAGAAGGCGTATGGTGTGTTGGCATTCATCGACCATGGCATTGAGTTCAAGAGCCATAAGGTAATGGGCTATATGAGACTGTATTTACCGACAAGTAACTTTTATTGTTTCCACCAAAAAGCACGTGTGTTCACACTCTCTGTGTGCACCCTACTAGAATCCCTGACACTCTATGAACAGTCAATGAAGAGAAAAGGTATTACCCTGGAAAGGGGTCTGTGCTTGTGGTCCCGATCTTCACGTGTTCATAGGGTCCTCCTTATCTGCAATGGTTGGTCTCTGACTGCTGGCGAGTTATTGCCCCTGCGTATTTGGAGCTCCTGAATCTTACACTGTTCCTCATCAATTGAACTGTTGGATCTCCATCCCATTGGCTCAAGGTCACCTGACCTACCTGAGTCACCTTTTTGCTGCTCATTGTCCAGTCTACAACCAACATTGTTTCATGTTTCTGTCCACCCCAGCCTTGTGTATTTTGTGCCTTTACACTCTGACTCACCCAAACCAGTCAAATGAGGCAACTCAGACAGAGTCTAACGAGGTTACAGACTGCTTGTTTGGTAGGTGTGGCAGTTTACATAACAGGTAGCTACTCCTCTGAGAATGGTCTCAGGTTTATTGCTCTGATTAGATTATCCCAGAGTCAAGAATCAGTTCAGAGTTCTCGCCCTTTACACAACAAATGGCTACTTGTTTGAGAATGGTCTCAGGTTTAGCAGATCATTACCTGAAGCTTCCTGTGTCCACATTCAGTTGCTTTGATTAGATTATCCAAGAGCAAGAATCAGTTCAGATTCCACAAAATGGGGGAAACAAAAACAACTGGCTTGTCTGTTTCCCCTGTCCTTCATCAGACTGTAGTTTTCTCTGGCCAACAAGACCTTGGTCAGACCCCACTTGGAGTACTGTGTTCAGTTCTGCTCACCTCACTACAGGAAGGATGTGGATACTATAGAGAGAGTGCAGAGGAGATTTACGAGGATGTTGCCTGGATTGGAGGGCATACCTTATGAGAATACGTTGAGTGTACTTGGCCTTTTCTCCTTGGAGCAATGGAGGATGAGAGGTGACCTGACAGAGGTGTATAAGATGATGAGGGGCATTAATCGTGTGGATAACCGAGGTTTTTTCCCAGGGCTGAAATGGCTAAAATGAGGGGGCATAGTTTTAAGGTGCTTGGAAATGTTTTTCATCTATCGTCGTCGTCGATGAAGACCTCAACAGCATTGATGGTGTCGAGACGAGCGCATGATTTGGATTTAAGTGAGGGAGACTTGCGCAGCGCCAGCCTCACTCTCTCTTTCCAATTCTTTCCAATTCCCATCTGGATCCAGTGGCAAGACAGAGTCGCGACGGCTGGAGATGGGACTAGGTGCAGTGGATGACCAGGACGTCTTCTGTGTCTTGTCACGCTCTACACGTTCCACAAAGCTTGCAGAGACCGCCTTCTTGACCGTTGGACCTTCCATTGGTCTCGTCCACTCAATCTGCTGGAGTCTGTCTTCATATGCTGGAATAGACATCTCCCTTTCTCACCGAAGGTTTGAGGCCCGTCAGTTACCCTTACCTTGTCGAAGCCGTTGCCTGGGGTGTGGCCGCTGTCGCATGCAAACAGCTACGAGGAGCCACAGGGGAGAGCTGAGTGCCAGGTGGGGACCAAAGGTGGACTAACCATCTTGAAAAGGACGTGACATGCTCCCCCACCAGAGGTGCTACCCCTCCCTGACACGCCATACACACCAAGGAAATAGGTACCAAGGGGATGTCAGGGGTAAGTTTTTCACACAGAGAGCTGTGGGTGGTGAGTGCACTGCCAGTGGCAGTGGTGGAAATGGATACAATAGGGTCTTTTAAGAGCCTCTTAGAAGGGTACACGGAGTTTAGAGGGCTATGCGCTAGGGAAATTCTAGGCAGTTTCTAGAGTAGGTTAATTGGTCAGCAGAACATTTTGGGCTGAAGGGTCTGCAATGGGCTGTAAATCTCTATGTTCTATGTTCTATGTTCGAAGATTTTTATGATTTTTGTCAACCTAACTTCAATTCACTCCTTCATAAATCGATGGTAATAATTGCATCTTTACTTCCCTTTGTGAATTCACTGTCAAAGGTTTTGGTTGCTCTGTTTCTATTTTGTGCATTCTTCCCATGACCATGTGCGTTTCCCTTAGGTGCTCCGGTTTCCAGACATGTTTTGTTAGGGTTAGTAAGTTGTGGTCATGCTATGTTTCACTGTGTTTTCAATGTATATGTGACAAATAAAGCTAATCTTTTAAAAAAGTCTTTTTTTATGATCCTTAATAAAGACTGGTTAAACAGAATACCAAGGCACGTGATTAATGTTCAAACCCGAACCTACAGTACTGTGTAAAAGTCTTAAGCATATACATATAGCTAGGGTGCCTAAGACTTCTGCACAGTTCTGGATTTGTTAATAAGGAACGGAGAACGAGTTTGTAAATCTGGCAGGAGCAAAGAATGTTGGGAATGGTGAGGGTGGAGAGCTGTGGGAGGAAAGTGGGGCAGGTGGACAGGAAGAGTGGCAGGGGCGGGGGCTGGCATACATTCAGACGCACCCAGTGCTGAGACACCAGGCAAGGTCATTTGATTCCAAAGAATTGGTTTATTGGTTGTTTCAGAAAGATACTTCCTGCTCCCTGCTCTCTCCCTTCCCCTTTTCCCAACCAGGATTCCCCTCTTCCTGCTCCCTTTCCACTCTCAATCCACAATAGAGACCCATACCAGAACCTGGTTTATCATCACTTACATATGTCACAAAATTTGTGTTTATATTAATATATTGCTGTGATAGGTTGCTACTTTCCATGTATGTTTTGTGGCAGCAGTACAGTGTAGTAAGATTACTTCAGTACTGTGTAGTAAGATTACACAGTATTGTGCAAAGGTCTTAGGCATCCAGGCTATATATACTGTATGTGCCAAAGATGTTTGCACGGTGTGGTATCTTTATCTGACATTGTGAACATTTGGTGAAACTAGAAAACATATCACTTGACTTTGCTTGCATATGGATTATTCATCGTCTTTCAAAACACATTTTAATCAACTCTATAATAAATGACCCATAGAACCAAAGCAGAACTTTGTAACTGAGAGAAAAAAAAGATTAACAAGCTCCTAATGATTTATAATCTGAGAAAATGTGTATACCTCCTGAGACATTGGCAACAAAGCAGCTTCATAGTTTTCTTATTTGAAAGTTAGAGCTTTCTTTGGCTTCAACCATGATTTGTCTTGGCAGATGTGACTAAGTCTCACATTGAAGACCACAATAAATGCTTTCATTCATCTTTCTCATCTAATAGAGCACTAAACATTCAAATGAATGCAATTTATAATATTGCTTGAAGAAAAAGAAATGTTCTGATGGTTTGTTTGGTTAATAGACTTTATAACTGACCCTAACCAGAGACAAGGAAATTACACTGACCTTAAAAGAAACAAGGAAATTGTAATATTAATAGCATTTGAACTAAAATATCTAACCTATACTGATGCAGGGTGTGCTAATGATAGCCTCAGGGGGATTAACTTGTCTCTAACCTTGCCTCAGCTCATTGACTGCTGAAATCCTTAACTGTGTATTGGTTATTTAAATTACCACTGCCTAGCTTTCCTTGCTGTTTTTCTGTAAACAAAGGTCCATTATCCTAGCTTCTATCAAGTTCTGTTTAACTATTACTCTTGTGCTTGCTGATTTATGTTGATTCATATTTAAGCAACATGTTAAATTTAAAATTTTCATTATTATTTTCAAATCTCTCTGTGATCTTGTCTTTGCATCTTTTTCTTCATCTGTTTTTTCATCTTCTTTGCAATGTTTTAACATATCCATACTTCTCCAACCTCCTTCAGCAGCCAAGGTCCTGAGACCTGGAATTCCTACCTTAAGCGTGCCTCTCTAACTCTCCTGCCCCTCTTTCACAGAACTGTACTGCTGCCACAAATTTCACGGCATATGTCAGTGACGATAAACCTGATTCTAATTCTGATTCTAACATTGACAGAGAATTAAACATAGAAGGTAAATGTAAAAGCTGAATTTATAAACTGAAATTTCTTATTGAGATTTCTGGTTATGTCTTGCTCCTTAGTCTATTTTTGCTCTGCCCAAACATCATGGGCTGTATACGTATGTATGTATGTGTGTGTTTATATATATATTTATAATAATATATTTAATTAATAATATATATAAATATAATAATATATATATATTTATATATATATATATTTATTTATATGTGTACACACATACACAGTGTATGTATTTATTAAGTTAGTTAGTTTAGTTATTTAGAACTAAACTAATTTAGTTATTAAGTTTTTTTATGTTTTTTTATTTAAAGGTACAATACATTAACAGGCCCTTCCAGGCCAATAAGCCCATGCAACTCAATTACACCTAATGTGGCTAATTAACCTCCAAACCTGCACACCTTTGGAATATGGGAAGAAACAGTAGCACCTGGAAAAAAAAGTGCATTCACAGGGAGAATATGCAAATTCCTTACAGACAGTGGTGGAAATGAACTTGGGATGCTGGTACTTTAATAGCATAATGCTCACCGCTACCATATGCCATTGTGCCACCACACCCACCCCCCATTGTATCAAGGATGATATTTCTACATCTTGTGGACTGTATAGCTGGAGGATATTCCACAGTTGCTTCTCTTGACATGCATAATTGTCCTCCATGGTTAAGTTCCATAATTCCTTGAGAAACTCATATCTGACAATTGCATTTTCAATCCATTCGGACTCTGTCAGATTTGCCATTTGTAAATGAGTTTCCTCTGGGTGGTCTAGATCCCACATACATTCCTAAGGTGCACAGACTGATAGATTGCTTAGCTCCTGTAAATTTTCCTTAGTATGTATATAGGTAAATTCTGAGGAATTAACGGGAATATAAGGAGGAAAAACGGGTTACGGTAAGATTGAGGTAAAATCAGATGGTTGTCATAGGAATCAGTGAACTAAAGGAACTGTTTCTATGCTGCAGCTGCTATGGCCATATGGAGTCAAATGTTACCTCCTTTCTGGGACAAATCCTTGCCAAATCTGTTCAATTATTTTGTCAGTGGGTTTCACCAAATCTTCGTGATTCAACAGATTTGGTCAATAATACAGCTGAGGACAAAAAGGTGTTTTTCAGTGAAAGATAATAATGGCAAAATATGTTGTACAACTACTGGAAGCAGAAGGGAGTGAAAGTGAAGGAAAATGTGCAAGATTAACAGTTACTCACATATTTGAAGATTCCAGTAGTCAAACAGATTTCTAGAGCCCTTATAAACAATTCTATTGACAGGAAGTAAGAAATTCTGTCAATGTAAGAAGGAACTTGTACAAGGGAAGTAGCAATCTATCACAGCAATATATTAATATAATTTTAATCAAACAGGCTTACAGACCAATTTGTCAGCTCTTTCATGAGTTGATCTATTGGTTAGCTGCTAAAACATCATTAGAGAGTGGTATTAGATTTTCAGTCTGACCTTTGTTTCTCTCAGATTCTGGTTCCTGGTGCAATTTTATATTCCTATACTTCTCAAACAAGAATGAAAACAAGCATTCAAAAGTAGCCGGATAGTTAATTATAAATCTGATTTCTCTCAGCATATTATTGCTCAATGAGTTTAGAGCTGTCAATGTCCTTAGCCATGTGTCTTCCACCTCTCACTCCTTGTTATAGATTTCATAAACCAATTGGCTTGACCAAGCTCTTGGTCACTAGTCCTAATATGTTCTTATATGGCCAATATCGAATATTATTTGTCAATAATCCTGCAAAACGACTTAGGGCAATTTACTATATTATTAGAGTTAAATAAATGCAAATTGTTGCAGTTCATATGTGGCATTTGTATGTTTTCGTTCACCTGAGAGGGAAGAGAAAACATCAGGTTTACTGTAGGAGTACTCTTCTGACTGTATTCGCCTCTTCCTGCACCCCTCTGATTCATTGACCACTGCGTTAAGGCCTTTAACTTAAGCTCTCTCTTAAGATACTGAACCAGTGAAACTAGACAAACTCTATGCACCATGCTATCCTCAGCTAATAAGTGTCCCATACCTGGATGCAGCAACAATTGGGTATCAAATCAGCTGCCCTCACTGTGTATCTTGTCTATGGTTTATTAATGACAGTTGGATGGTATCTGTGATGCATGCAGACTGGTTAATTACAGTATACAATGGCAAAAGGGAACATTCTGCAATGTTGTAAAGAAATGCATTTTTTTCCAAAGAGATGCTCATTATGGTATGTTGTATACACTTTGGCTAAAAATTAAACAGCTCATTCAAGGACATTATGCACTTTTTTGATGTGTGCACAACAAATTACTTTAGACTACCCTAAGGGTGCAAGTGATGCAATTCTCTATGACAGCTTCTAGAAACAAACAGATATTCCAGCTAACTACAATCTTCTGCTATTTTTTATTGAAGTACTGTCGTGCGTGGAGCTTTTGTTATACTGGGAATAAGCAGAATTTAACATTATCTATAATAAGGATTAATCATACACATCTATTAAAGTATGCAAAATTTATGGTTGCAAACTTGATATTGCTCCAGACTTCACTACCTGTTATGAATGTGCATTTTCTGGTCCCTGTTGCAAACTCATTTCCCTGGCCTGTTTTTTTTCCATCGAAGTGTCTGAATCTGTGTACCCAGTTTGTGATCTCATTGGAACAGTACATGATGCCAAGGTCAGAGAGGTCAGAGTGGGAATGGGATACTAAGTTAAACTAACAGGCACCGAAATCTCATCATCACTCATGTAGACCGAATACTGGTGCTGTGCAAAGTCAAAGTCAAAATAGGTTCATTACCAAAGTGCATATATGTCATCATATACTATGTTTGTACTATGAGGTTCGGTTTCTTGCAGATGCTTCCAAGAAAGTAAAGAAATACAGCAAACATCTATAAATAGCACAGAATTTCAAATAACTAATATGCAAAAGAAGACAAATTGTGCAAATAACAAAAATAAATCAATTATACTAAGAATATGAGTTCTTAGAACATAAGTGGCTGATGAAGTTCAATAAGAGGCAGATGGAGTTCAACCCGGATAAGTGTGAAGTGGTTCATTGTGGTAGGTAAAATATGATGGCAGAATATAGTATTAATGGTAAGATTCTTGGCAGTGTGGAGGATCAGAGGGATCTTGGGGTCCAAGTCCAGAGGACGCTCAAAGCAGCTGCGCAGGTTGACTCTGTGGTTAAGAAGGCATACGGTGTATTGGCTTTCATCAATCATGGAATTGAACTTAGGAGCCGAGAGTTAATGTTGCAGCTATATAGGACCCTGGTCAGACTCCACTTGGAGTACTGTTCTCAGTTCTGGTTGCCTCACTACAGGAAGGAAACCATAGAAAGGGTGCAGAGGAGATTTACAAGAATGTTGCCTGGATTGGGGAGCATGCCTTATGAAAGCAGGTTGAATGAGCGCGGCCTTTTCTCCTTGGAGCGACCTGATAGAGGTGTATAAGATGATGAGAGGCATTGATCGTGTGGATAGTTGGAGGCTTTTCCCAAGGCTGAAATCGTTGCCACAAGGCACACATCAACCACAGCCTACCAGTCAAACTCGACGCTTTGCAATTCGCCTACCGGAGCAACAGGTCAACGGCAGATGCCATCTCTCTGGCCCTATATTCCTCCTTAGAACACCTGGAGAATAAAGACGCATATGTAAGGCTCCTTTTCATTGACTACACTCTGTCTTTAATACCATCGTTCCAAATAAACTGATTCCTAAGCTCCGGAACCTGGGCTTTAGCACTCAGATCTGCAGCTGGATCTTCAGCTTCCTCACGGACAGGACCCAGGCTGTAAAAATAGGGGACAAGCTCTCCTCTACAATCACTCTGAGCACCGGTGTCCCACAAGGCTGTGTACTCAGCCCCCTACAGTACTCTACTCACTGTACACCCATGATTCCATCGAACTCGATATATAAATTTGCTGTTGACACTACAATTGTAGGCCGTATCTCGGGTAATGATGAGTTTGAGTACAGAGAGGAAATTAAGAACCTGGTGACATGGTGCGAGGACAATAACCTATCCCTCAATGTCAGCAAGACGAAGGAATTGGTTGTTGACTTCAGAAGGAGTAGTGGACCGCACAACCCCATTTACATCGGTGGTGCGCAAGTGGAACAGGTCAAAAGCTTTAAGTTCCTCGGGCTCAATATCACAAATGACCTGACTTGGTTTTGTCCAGACCTGCCTCTCGGTTTTTTTTGCACTACCTTACTTCCCTTTTTCTATTTTCTATTTATGATTTATAATTTAAATTTTTAATATTTACTATCGATTTGTACTCCAGGGAGCGCAAAGGGCAGAATCAAATATTGCTGTGATGATTGTACGTTCTAGTATCAATTGTTTGGTGACAATAAAGTAAAGAGGACACAGGTTTAAGGTGCTGGGGAGTAGGTGCAAAGGAAATGTCAGGTACGTGGAGCTTAGAAAAATAGAGGGCTATGGGTAAGCCTAGTAATTTCTAAGGTAGGGATGTATTCGGCACAACTTTGTGGGCTGAAGGGCATGTATTGTGCAGTAGGTTTTCTATGTTCTATGTTCAATGAGTTGTAGAGTCCTTGAAAAGTGAGTCTATAGGCTGCAGAGTTAGTTCAGTGTTGAGGTGTGTGAAGTATCCATGCTGGTCAGGAATTTAATGGTTGTAGGGTAATAACGATTCCTGAACCTTTTGATGTGGCACCTTAGACTCCTGTACCTCCTGCCTGATGGTAGTAGCGAAAAGAGAGGATGGCCTGGATCTTGGAGATCCTTGATGGTGGATGCTGCTTCCTTGTAACTGCACTCCTTGTAAATGTTCTCAATGATTGGGAAGGCTTTACCTGTGATGAACCTGGCTTTATCCACCACTTTTTGTCGGCTTTTCTGTGCCATCACCCAATCTGCATTAGTTTTTTTTATACCTTTGAGGAGGTCGCAATGTCAACATTGAAGACAGTAGACTAAGTTCCTGGAAATGTAAATGAGTTACTGTTCCACTTGAAACAATTGTTTAGGTCCCTAGGTGGTGGGAAGTGAAGAAGTAAATGGTGTTGCATTTCCTCCTGCTGAAAGGAAGATGCTATGTGACAGAAGAGTGAACCAGGGTGCCACAAAGTGAGCTGTCTCTTCGATGTGTATACTGTGGAGGAGAGGGGAAGATGTGACTAGTGGTGGCATTGCATTAGAACTGACATGCAGTCAGCAATACCAGCAAAGTGTAGAAAGGGGAGGATAGGAGAAGATGTTTTAGTTCTTTAAATACAAATCAGTTTCCAGGCATTCTACTAACATGTTCTGAATACTCGTTGTATCAGATTTGTTAGTTTGTTTGTCTGACCTCCCCGTTTATGTAGGAACAGAAGTTTCCTATAACTTAACATGGGGAAGGCGTTGGCTTTGGACCCTGATACTAACAAGGCATGTTACCCATGCTTCCCATCTTGCAAAAGTTGCTGGAGCTGTGTCTCATGATTTGTGACTTTGTTTGGCACTGATCTCAGTTTTCATATACTGTTGCTATCTATTCCATCTCTAAAGCCAACAACTTCCATCCATTTAACGTCACTCAGCAATGTCCCTCGGTTAGCTCAACTATCACAGAAATGATCGTCTATGTTTGTTTATACTTCAGTCCCGGCTATTCCAATATATGTATATCAGGCTAGCTCCTATCTTTTCTCCCAAGTAAATAAGTTTGATCCACAAGTAATTTTACCTATGCTAACACCCTCCAAGTTCTGTTCACTTTTAGTGTCTATGCATCACTGTGTCCCACTCTGTGCAAGCCTTGATTTTAAAATCCTCCTGCTAATTTCAAATTCAGGTTATTTTATTGTCAAATGAAATTCCTTGCTGGTAATGAAGATCACAGAGTAAACAGTATACATGACAATAATAGATACAATAATTCATACAGTAATAAGCACAAACAGTAGGATGGTGAAGAGGTACTGTACTAGTGCAAAAGGAATGCTGAAGTTATAATAATGGTCCCAAGAATGATGCTGCATTGCAAGGGGATGTGAAAGTAGTGATTAGTTTAGAAGTCTGATAACAATAGGGAGCATGTTATTCTTGTGTCTGGTCATTCAGGCTTTCAAGCTCTTGCATCTTCTCCCAAAAGGTCAATGAGAAAAAATGAAATAACTAGGGTAGCAGGCATCCTTAAAAAGTCTTCCTGAAGCAACGCACCAGGAAGGTGGAAAGAATGGGAGGAAGTGATGAGTCAGTGATGTATATGGTGGTGGTTGTTTCTCTCTGCATATTCCATCAGTCCAGAACAGAACACCAGGCTGTGATGCATGTCATCAGGACACTTACTGAAACCGATCTGTAGAAACTCCAGGAAATACTCCTGGGAAAGCTGAGCCTTTGCAGATGCCTAAAAAAATCTATATATAAGCCAATGCAACATCTTGATTACAGCATCAATAAAGAGGGACCAGGTGAAGTGGCTGGTAATATAGATTCCCATAAAGTCGAAGCTATTAACCTTCTATACATCATCTGCATTCATGAGGGCAGAGTTGCGTTTACCCCACTCCATCCTACCATTTCCTTAGGTCAATAACCAGCTTGTTCATCTTGCTGAGGTTAAACACTATGTTGGTCTGACTTCCTGAGCTGCTTTTCTTATTTTCAAGATTCCATTGGAATTAATCCTTTCCTCCCTTCATTCCCGATTGGCCACGCCTCATCACTGTGTGGGATTCTTTTCCAGTCCTGCAGAGATGAGGATGCCTCCATTTCTCAGTTTCCCACACTGGAGGTTTACCCATTGTCTGACATGATGTTAAGCTCCAGAACACTTTTCCCAGAAACTACCATCTGATAGCCTCCTACTTCTTAAACAATATCTTCTGTTATCTCATGTGATATCCCTCTGTGTCATATTTTTTCATTGTGCTGGATGTCCTACATATTGTAAGTTGTTAATGCTGAGGTTACAAAATAAGCAAGGAATTTTCACATTATATTGACCTACTTCTATGAGAACTATACAAGCGATTGTGGTATAAATCAGGGTTAGATTAATTTTCTATTAACTCTGAGTGGAAAATCTTGCACACACAATATGCTGATTTCATCTACAGTGACAGAACCTTCTACAACTGCCTTGGTTAAGTATTCTACACACAGGAATAAACATATTGATCTAGCTTTGAATGCAGACAGTAACTTTGTTCAGCTCCTGACAGTATTTCTACAGGACTGTAAGAGGAGATGATTAAAAAGAATTCTGGTGGCAACTTAGAAAGTGAGCAAGCAAGCTATGAAGTTGCTGGTGTCAAATTGTTGGCAAGCTATGCCCTAAAGTCAATCACAGAATATTTGAAATGAAACCATTAAGACCAATTTATATTCAGTAAGGAATATAATGAATGGCTGCAAGGTTTGCCTTTATCACCTGCTTAAAATAGACTGCACCAGTAACATATAAAAATACAATCTCGCTCTTACAGTATAGGCTGTATTCCAATCAGTAGTTCAGCAACCTCAGCATTACTGCCCTGCTTCAATTAAAATCAGGCTGATAATGTCCTCAATATTAATATCTTTCTTCCCCCAAAAAGCATCCTTTGCAGCAGGGGTCCCAATGCTGTGTAATTAACTTGTATAATTAAATTGATTTAGGCTGCCTACATTTTAATCCCTCTCTTTAATGTCCAGAAATGCTGTGCATTCCCAAAGAGAAGTGATCTGACAGGAAAGATAACATTTCAGGCCAATGATCTGCCTCTCAAACCAACTGCCTTATTCAAGTGACTTCCCTTAACAAGTTCTTCAAAGGTGGCTTTCTGGATTGCGTTTACATTGTCCAACCTCAGAAACTCCAGGTTCTCTCAGACTGAAGTTATTGCAATAACTTATATTTTATCTGGAGCAATGTGGCAATATTAATGTATGATCACTGAAATGTAACTTCAGTGGCAGAACTTGATGGGTGTGAGACTCACTGCAAGGTGGCTCCTTCTGCTTTTGTTTGCCCTCAATCCCACAAACATAAACTGAGGGAAATTTATAATGAGTGTATGAATCAAATATGTTACACCATCGTTCAAACTTAAAATTGATCCAAATCATTTTACCTATCGGAGAAACAAAATCCTACTTTACACTATTGTTGATGCTGAAATGCATCAATAGACAATCAAATCTTTGTAGTTCTCTGTCAGAACTGTTCTTTTTTATATACTGTATATATCTGTACAGGGAGGATAAGAGGCTTATAAAACATTCCAAGCATGGAAACACTAAGACTTGATCTGCCAAGTCGGGAGCAGAGGGAGCTGACCTTGAACAATAATGTGAGGTCACCTCACTCACATGAAATTGCAATGCTCCCAACCTCAATGGATAACATGCCTAGTTTTCCAACCGAGGAGTGGGGGATAAGTGTTAGGCAAAATGCTGTTGTTTGTTGCTTTTAAAGGGCTAGTAGCTGCCTTTAAAACCAATTTACGCATGAGAATGCAATGCACAGTTTCCATAAGAGTTATTGGAGCAACTGCCTGAGGCAATTTTGACATCATCTCCCAGGGTTGTAAACACTCCTGCCTAGCAAAGTTGGTGCAGTAGTTTATGGAGATGCCACCTGTTCCAAATTCATTTAGAAGTCACGCACTAACTTGATATGGAAGATATTACTTTTCTCACGTGACCGACGTGGGAAAGTCATGGATCTTCCTGAACAAGTGCACCTTGAAAACATCTTGACCACAAGGACTGCTGTGGTTCAAGTGCAGCTTTATTCCACTTTCTCAAAGACAAATGTTGGCTCCTTGACAATGTCTAGTTTCCGTCAATCAATAAAAATGTGAGCAAGCCTCAATTAATGAAGAAAGTTGTTTTTTTTTTTGTTTTGGTGCTGATAACCAACCTTCAGTTGACAGCAGTATGTTAGCAACCTAGACTTTGAGGACATTATTTGTCACACATGCTTGTTGGATACATAGAACATAGAAATCTACAGCACATTCCAGGCCCTTCAGCCCACAATGTTGTGCCAACCATGTAACCTACTCTAGAAATTGCCTAGAATTTCCCTTGCACACAGGCCTCTACTTTTCTAAGCTCCATGTACCTATCTAAGAGGCTCTTAAATAACCAGCAGTGCATTCCACACACCCACCACTCTCTGTGTGAAAAACTTACCCCTGACATCCCCTCGATTCTATTCCCAAGCACCTTAAAGTTAAGCCCTCTCACGTTAGCCATTTCAGCCCTGGGAAAACGCTATCGATACAATCAATATCCCTCATCATCTTATACACCTCTATCAGGTCACCTCTCATCCTCCACCACTCCAAGGAGAAAAGATCAAATACACTCAAGCTATTTTCATAACGTACAATGTCCAATCCAGGCAACATCCTTGTACATCTCCTCTGCACTCTCTCTATAGTATCCACATCCTTCCTGTAGTGAGGTGACCAAAACTGAACAAAGATGATCAAACAATTCTTCTTTCTCCCCTTTCCAATGTACAACCTTTCCTTTAACTTGCGACAATAAGAAGAAGCATACAACAGATGATGAAAAAGAGAATTTAAGTAGAGAACAACAAGCACTTTGATCCGATCAAGCTCGTGTAGCAGATCACTCAGATCGTCATACCATAAATACCAGTCCTTTTCTAAAGAGGATGATTAATGAGCCCAGAAACAGGTCCTACTTGTGAATGACTACAAAGTATCAGAAACTACCTCCCAGTCTATTCCAGAGAACCAATTGTCTTGTTACAATGTGCTATCTCTTGAACTTCCCACATCCAGTCTTCTGCAATATAGATTTTTAGCCTTCTCTAACCACATAATTGAAACACCAGGTCAACAGGATACTGGTTTGTCCCTGTTTTATCAAGTACTCATAAACTAGATTACTCCTTGCCTATCTTGATGTTTACTGTGCTTATAGAAGGCATTAAATTAAATTAATGGCTTTCTTGCTTGCCCTTTTCAAAACTTCTGTATTGGAACACCTCACAGAAACTCACGTGGTCATGTGGTCCAACCCAGACTAAAACAAAGGAATATGAATCTTCCTCTACCCAGTGTCTTGTTAGCAAATGTATAGTTGCTGGAGAACAAGACTGAGGACTTGAGGGTAAGATTGCTGTATCAGAGGGAAATGAGGAATTGCTGCATTTTGTGTTTCACGGAGACATGGATCATTCTGGACATGCCGGATTCTGCAATCAGACCCGAGGTCTTCTCGATACACCAAATGGAATGAACTGCTATTACTGAGAAGCTAAAAAGTAGGAGCTGTGTTTCATGATAAACTCTTTGTGGTGTTTGTCACACTCTTTTCCCCCAATATGGGACATCTAATAACTAGGAGCGGAACATTCTACTTACCAAAGGGAGTTCTCCTCCGTGATCCTGACTGCAATTTACATACTGCCAAAGGCTGATATTAAGCAAGGACTTAAATTACGGACTGCCACCATCAACCAACAAGCCTACTATGACATCATTCAAATCATTGTTAGAAATTTGAATGAGGCTTGTTTGAAGAAATTTTAGCCCAATTATCATTAAACAAATAACCTGGAGTCCCAACACAGTCGACCATTGCTATATTATGTTTAGGAATGCCCACCATTCCATGCCTAGACTGCATTTCAGGCTATTTGATCACTTGGCAGTTCTCTTCCTACCTTCATATAGACAGACGTTAAAGAACAAAGCTCCAGAGGTAAGGACAATAAAGAGGTAGTCATGGGAATCAGAGGTGCGGCTATGGGATTGTTTTGAGTCAGTGTACTTAGCTGTGTTCAAGAACTTATCAGAGGATCTAAATGAACTCACCATAGTTGTCTTGGACTTTATACAAACAGTCAGAGATGAGTGTGTCCCCACAAAATCATTCAGAATCTTCTCCAGCCAGAAGCCCTGGATGAACCATGAGATCTGCAATCTGCCAAGGCCCAGATCAGTGGCATTCAAGTCTGGCAACAAGTGAAATACAAGAGGTACAGGTACGATCTCCTGAAAGTCATCTGATGTGTGAAATGACAACTCCAGACCAAATTTTAGTTACTGAAGGATGCTGGACTGCTGTGGCAGGGATTGAATGTTATCACCTCTTACAGTGAAACCAAACAACATAGGTAACAAAGTTCCGCTTACAGATGAGCACAATGCCTTGAGATGACCATCAAAATATGGAGGCACCTTCACAAACTCCCACAGCCCCCAGTGGCCATGTGATTTCAATCTCTGAGGCTGATGGAAACCACAGAAAGCATTTGGCCCAGAGGGGTACCTGGCTGTGTACCAAACACCTGTGCTGATCAATTCGCTGGAGTTTTCACCAATATTGGATTGCCCGGATTGGAGAGCATGCCTTATGAGAATAGGTTGAGTGAACTTGGGCCTTTTCTCCTTGGAGTGATGAAGGATGAGAGGTGACCTGATAGAGGCATATAAGATGATGAGGGACATTGATCATGTGGATGGCCAGAGGCTTTATCCCAGGGCTGAAATGGCTAACATGAAGGGGCATAGTTTTAAGGTGCTTAGAAGTAGGTACAAGGGGGATGTCAGAGGTAATTTTTTTCACACAGAGAGTGGTGGGTGCGTGGAATGTACTGCCAGCAATGGTAGTAGAGGCTGACACAATAGGGTCTTTTAAGAGCCTCTTAGATAGGTACATGGAGCTTAGAAAAATAGAGTGCCATGCGGTAGGAAGATTCTGGGCAGTTTCTGGAGTAGGTTACATAGTCTGCACAACAATGTGGACCAAAGGTCCTGTAATGTACTATAGATTTCTATGTTTCTATGTTTAATATCTTTAGCCTCTCATTTTGGCAGCCTGAGGTACCCACCTCTTTCAAGCAGCTTCAATTATACTGTGCCTAAGAAGAATGTGGAAACCTGCCTCAATGACTATCATCCAATAACACTTATATCCACTGTGATGAAGTGCTTTGAGAGGTTGGTGATGAAACATATCAACTCCTGCCTGAGAAGCAACTTAGATCCACTGTACTCCAATTTGCCTTCTGTCACAACAGGTCAACATTGGCTCTTCACTTAACACTGAAACATCTGGATAGTGAAGTTATATACATCAGGATGCTCTTCATTGACCACAGTTTGGCATTCAATGCCATTATCTCCTCAAAACTAATCAATGAGCTTCAAGACCTTGGCTTCAATATGTCCTTGTACAACTGGATTCTCAATTTCCTCATTTGCAGAACCATCAGTTCGGATTGCCAACAACATCTTCCATAATCATCATCAGCACAGATTCACCACAAAGCATTGTGCTTAAATTCTGCTCCACTCAGTTTGTACCTATGACTGTAATGCCTAGCATGGCTCCAATGCATACTTAAGTTTGCTGTGACACCACTGACGTCAGCTGAATCAAAGATGGTGACGAATCAGCATATAGGAAGGATATTGAAAATCTAGCTGAGTGGTGCCACAACAATGTCTCATACAATATCAGCAAGACCAAGGAGCTGACTATTGAATTGAATTGACTTTATTTCTTACATCCTTCACATACATGAGGAATAAAAATCTTTACATTATGTCTCTGTCTAAATGTGCAAAGTGCAATCATAGTAATTTATAATAATTTATAATAAATTGACTTCAGGAGGAGGAAACTGGAGGTCCATTAGCCAGTTCTCATCAGGGGATCAGAGGTGGAGAGAGTCAGCAGCTTTAAATTCCTCAGTGTTAGCACTTGAAGATCTGTTCTTGATCCAGCATGAATGTGCCACTATGAAAAAAAAAACACTTTAGCACTATACTTTCTTTGAAGTTTGTGAAGATTTGGCATGACATTTAAAACTTTGACAATCTTCTACAGACATGTGATGGCGTGTATATTGACTAGAGGCATCATGGCCTAGCATGGAAATACCAATGCGATTGAATAGGAATGCCTATAAAAGTAGTGGATGTAGCCGAGGCCATCACTGGGTAAAGCCTCCACGTGATTGGGCATGTCTACATGGATTGCTGTCTTAGGAAAGCAGCATCATTCATCAAGAACCCCCACCATCCAGGCCATGCTCTCTTCTCACTGCTGTCATCAGGACAAAGGAATAGATGCCCCAGGACCCACGCCATTAGGTTCAGCAACAGTTAATACTCCTCAACCACTAGGCTCTTGAACCAGACAGGATAACTTCGCTCAACTTTTTTTGCCCCATCACTGAACTATTCCCACAAACTATGGACTCACTTTCAAGGACCCCATCTCAGGTTCTGAATATTTATTGCTTATTTATTTATTATTATTATTATTTCTTAGCTCTAGCTGGTAGAACCTGAGGTGAGGTCATAGACAAACATACTCATTTCTCAATAACTAGGAACCTTTAGACTATTCTAGTGGTGTTTAGCATTATGACTTTCTGAGGATTTACATAAATATTGCTGTGTAGGCCTAATTGCTTAATACTATTATGTAGTGACTTTGGAATGATGCCATAGTCTTTCAATTTCCTCTTTTAGTACAAGATATTTCTGGTGATTTCACGTTGATTTCTGGATCTTGTGTGTGTGTTTGGAATGGCTATATCTATTAACTAAGTTGTTATGGCTTGTTTATCCTGTAATATTATATCTGGAATTTTCTTGTAATTGTACTATTTGTAATAATGAGTCAGTTGTAATATAATTTGTAGGACTCTAAAACTGATCAGGCTTGTATTTATAGTGAGGTTTGGTGTCTTTTATGAGTGCATCTGAGTATACATAGTGTTTTCTAAAATTTGTCATTTCAGTTCTTAAGTTTCTCTGTTGTAAATTTTATTAAATTATTATTATTTCTTTGTAACATGGAGAGCATTCTGACAGGCTGCATCACTGTCTGGTATGGGGGGTGCGGAGCTACTGCACAGGATCGCAAGAAGCTGCAGGAAGTTGTAAAATTATTCAGCTCCATCTTGTGTACTAGCCTCTATAGTATCCAAGACATCTTCAAGGACTTGCATCAACCAAAATATGTCCTCTTCTCATTGTTACCATCAAGAAAGAGGTACAGAAGCCTGAAGGTAGTGATTCAGGAACAGTTTCTTCTCTTCTGACATCTTTTTCTTAAATGGACATTGAATCATGAATACTGCCTCACTTTTTTATACTAGTTCTGGTTTTTGCACTATTTTTAATTTAACTATTTATATACTGTACATGTATATATTTACTGTATTTCTTGTTTTTCTATTTTTATCATATATTGTATTATACTGCTGCTAAGTTAATAAATTTCTTGGCATATGCCAATGATATTAAACCTGATTCTGATTCTGATTGTTTGTTCTTTCTTTCTGTATTTGCACATCTTGTTGTCATTTGCACATTGTTTGTTTGTCCATCCTGTTGAAAGCAGTCTTTCATTGATTCTATTACACTTCTTGTATTTCCTGTGCATGCCCACAAGAAATGAATCTCAGCATTGTATATATTGACATATATGTACTTTGATTATAGATTTACTTTGAACTTTTGATCTTTACATGGGAAAAATCAGCAAACTCCATCTACATGGTTTGCTACCCGACACCTTTAGGAAACATAAAATAATGCTGATCAACAGAAAGGTATTGTTGTATCTGGAAAGTGAACAATAGGAATGGCAGCATAGTTTTTCAGCTTCTGGACTAATGATCTAAGGATTTCACTATTAATCCTGATATATGAGTTCCTATTTCATCAATAAAACTGACTAGTTTGGTAAATCTGGAATAAAAAACGTTGTTATTTGAAGTCTTAAGTATGCTATAAAAGAGCCTTGAGGGAAGATGTTTGGCTCACCCTGACAACTAGGCCCATGTATGATTCTGAAATAATGATGTTACCTCTTAAACATCCACAGAATCAGCCTAAGAAGCCACTTGGTTATCAAGAAAGTGTTCAGTATCACTTTGTCAAGGATAATTAGAGTTAAACAATAAATGCTGGACTTGCCAGTAACAATCACATTCACTAAATGATCAAGCAATTATGGGACGAGCGCTCTTCCAACTTCTGTTGAAAAACTGACAGGCCTATTGGATGCCCGTCACTTCCTATCTACTATTACCCTCTGCTGTGAGCATACATCAGTCTATAAACCACTGCACTTTATTACAAGTCACCTACACCGGGGAGAGACATTGAAAGTCACACAGGCAGTCCGTAAATTGTCTGGCCAGTGTTAGCCTTTCACTCAACAGAACAGTTTACCTGATTTTTAACCAGTCACGCAATTTTGTGTAAAATATTTCTCTTATTTTTATTTAGACGTTTTGGAGATATTTAGCCATAAAGTGCTTTGAGGGAAATGATAAAACATTATGATCTAAAGCTTCATCTACTACTGCATGAACTAAACACAGAAGATTATGGATTTTGCCTCTGGAACTCTATCTCTAAAAGCCAGTTGCAATGAAATATCAAACTTCACTTATCTCAGCTTTCAATGTATAACCAATGGATATGCTTTTTTATTCAGGCAGCATAAAGTAAAATTCTCTGATTTAGAATAGTGGTTTCCTGAAATAAAATAGCTACTCGTGGTTACCCACTCATGGCATGGGTGCTCATAACTCACTTGACCTTCAGACTTGGTTAATATAGTTCTCCCATTGTTTAATACCGACAAGTTATATTTCATTAGACATCTAATCGATATTATTAATCTTCCATTTCCACTAATAAATCCATGCACTGGCATGTACACTGCTCATTGTCATTACACACATCTCTTTCACTGATGTTGATGCTGAAAGACATAGCTCATAGATACCAAAAATAATTAAATTTCATCACAGCTAGTTCCTCCTTTCCAACATTCTTAACTATTTCTCCTCGGGCATTTTCAATGTGTCACCATTCCCCACTCCATTTAAAATATTAATTGAGTGTAATCGTATAAAGAATTGTGTTCATATCCAACTCCTTTTGCAGCAGAAAGTGTTTCCTAACTTCTCTGCTGAAGTAGCTTGGAAGTGTTTTCAAGGCAGTATTCCATTGTCAGATACTATCCTATCAGGAAAGGAAACGTCCCCTGTCAATCCTACAGTTTGCACCTTATCAACTAAGTTTTAATCTCTGATAATTCTTAGTTAGCCTCAACAAGCAGATGTCTGATTCAGAATTGTTTGCTTTATCCAGAGTGCTTAGCTAGTTCATATCCATTCATTCTATTGTTGTTCACGACCTGTTCTGATTTAATTTCCTCACAGCACTCTGCAAAGCTTTGGTAAGGTTTGAAATTAATTAACACCATAGTTCTACCTTATGTAGAAATATACCAGCACTATTTAATGTTAAAGTGCATATTCTTAGCAATTGAACATCAGTGATAAGTTACAAGTACTCATGCTGGCTTTACCCTTGACCATTTATAGTCAGTTTATTTATTTATTGAGATACAGAGCAGACTAGGCCCTTCTGGCACTTCAAGTTGCACCACCCAACAACCCCCGATTTAACCCTAGACTAATCATAGTGACCAATTATCCTACCAACTGGTAAGTCTTTGGACTGTGGGAGGAAATTAGGGCACCCGGAGGAAACCCAAGCATTCACAGGAAGAACGTACAAACTCCTACGGGCAGCGACAGGAAATGAACGCGGGTCACTGGTACTGTAAAGCATTGTGCTAACCACTATGCCTAGAGTGTCTGGTTAAATTCTCTGGATAAGTTAAATAATTTGTACTTCCACTTTTGCAGAGTGATGGGTGTCTGAAATATCAACTGCAAGCGGATCAGTTTTCTTTAACTGAAGGAACACTTCAATTCAAGATATTGTTCTGTGATGGGGAACAGGATCAATGAAAAAACTCCCCTCACCCTGATGCCTAAGTGGAAGACCTCAACTATGTCATCTCTGCCACCTTCTAAGGAAGCCTGGAGACAACATGGCTACAGGCGAGGAGTTTATTGAATAATCACAAGTTATATACTCTTGATGGACTCCTTGGACACTCACAGGAGTAGCATATTACATCTGGAGATGATGTTGCCCAGAAGGTTATTTGGAAATCAGGAATGGGGCACAAATCTTTTCTGAAGACTCTAGGTAATGTGGGCAATAAAGGACCACTCAATGTTCATCAGTTGATGTAACTCCTTACACAGATGCCCTGCAATGTGTGTCCCTTGATCGAGAGTCAATGTGATGTAGCAATCACCATTCAGGGATATGGTCCTTGATCAGAATTTTTGCAGTTTGTGTGGCAATGGCTTTCCTTGTTGAAATGCCCTCCACTCCCCTTGAAACTGTGTTCACTATTACCAGTATGCCTGAGTATCCTTGGCATTATGTTAGCGTTATGTAATCCACTTGCGGGTGCAAAAATGTTTTAGGTGGGGCTACACAACATACTGTAATACTGGTAGCTTTTTAACACCACTCCAGGATTACTTTTCTGACATGCCATGAACCCTCTCATCATTTATTGAGCTTATGGTCTAATCTTTAGAATTCACCATCACTGGGAGAATCTACTGGTCACATTTGTATTCCAATGTGTCCTAGAGAGTATCTGTGCTTTGCTAGATAATGAAGCTGGTTGGGGCTATCAGTCTATTACAAGTACTGTCCAATTTCTCACTCTTCTTCATCCAGGACCACTTTGCTTCATTGGAGAGTCGAACTTGCATTCCTTGCATATTCCACATGTTTGTATGTGACAGAGAGTTCTATTTGTTCTCATGACTTCAATTTTCAAATTCATTTCATTTCTTCCTTTCATTTCTTTCTGAACTGCCCTTTTTTATTCCATTTACAGCAGAAAACATGGTCACAGGAAAGGAACATCGATCATTAAGGATCTGTCCATCCAAACCAGGGTCTCTTCTCACTGTTGCCATCAAGGAGGTACAGGAGCCTCAGGGTCCACACCACCAGGTTCAGAAACATTTATGGATGGCCTGAAGTCAAATATTGCCACGATGGTTAGGTTAACAGAGTAAAATTGGAGTAAACCTTACACTTCATAGAGTCACTTACTGGAAGCTGCTAACCCAATAGAATGAGACATTGAAGCCTGAGTAGGAGCATTGCAGGAGGAGTACATTGTTGAACAACGACAGAAGCAAGGCAGGTCCTTAAAGAAGCATGTCATTAATGTGATATAATGGGACATTGGGCTAGAAGTTGTAGGGACAGAAAGTAAGGTAGTCAAAAGGAATAAGTTTGACCATCAGCTCCACCAGCATTGGAGGACACTTGACCTGACAGCATGGTTTCATCAACTGACTATTGATCAACAAAGGCAACTTATAGATGCGGTGTCAAGGTTAACAATGGCTAACTCTTCTGCAGCCCTCGCCTGTCATGATAGAACAAAAGGAAATGATGGCCTACATACTACACCACTGATTTTCTCCCACAGTACAAAGACAGTCTGGATAGGTTAATTGGTCGTAGAAAATAGTCCTGCCATTAGGTTAGGGTTAAATTGGGGTTGTTGGAAGGTTGCTAGGTGCCGCAACTCGAAGGGTCGGAGGGGTCTATTCCACACAGTATCTCTAAATAAATAAATGAATAAAAATAACACAGTGTCTATAATTTGGATAGTGCCAGATTTGTACAAGTCATAAACAGTATATTCTTAATACGCTGAAGTTCAGTCCAGTTCTTTGAACCTCCATTTTTAGGATAGGAGGCCAATTTTGAAAATCTATCAATTTTCTCAGATTCAACAGATTTGTGGGGAAAGAATTTTCATGGGATCTGAGATTTTTCTTGCACAGCTCTAGTCAAAGCATGGCTAATAGTCATTTTTTTTCTCAGCATTATCATCATCATCATCATTTGAATCACTAAAGGTCTCCGGAGCAGCCATATTATGTCCAATTTGCAATTCCTCTAAATTCAGATAGTGGTACTGCTTCGGATTGTTGTCTAATAGAGGGGACAATCCCTAAAGGGAAGGATCAGTGACAAGGCCAGCCTTCTGAGGACCTTGCTGTACTTCTCCGCACTGTCTCATTTTGTATCTGAGCTTTGTACAGATAATTTTGATTCCATCACACATCTCCTTTCATTTTCTCACTTGTTCTCTCAACGGACAAATTTGCTCTGAAGATTTTTGACTATTTCTGTCCTACTGAATTTGTAATTTGTTACGGTTCTCCTTCAGAGATGATGAATAACAATCTGGGCCCTAAACCAAAACGTATCATAGGAGTTTCCTCATTTAAGCTATTCTCATCCACATTGGTATTCAAAACTCGGGATTGTGTATTTGAGATGCAGAATCAGATTTATTATCACTGACAGATATATGTAAAGAAATGTGTTGTTTTGTGGCTGCAGTTCAGGGCAGGACATAGAAGTTACTCAAAGTTATGACAAATAGATAAATAAATAGCGGAATAGAGAATAGTGAGGTAGTGTTCACAGGTACTCAGACCATCCAGAAGACATCACATTAAATAGAGAATTTGGTCGCAGTTCCTTACGTTGCCAATACACATTGAAATTGGATAGCTTGAAGATCTGTGAATTTCCTTGCAAAATTTGCTGCATGGGACGTTCCCGTCTTTTCTCCAGTTCTCCATGGAAGATGGGACAACACCTTCTTCTTCTGGACTTCAAAATAGCAGGCCAAGGCACATCCAGACTGAAGAGAAGGAAGAAACAAGTATGCAGGAGCAGAAGAAGAGCTCCAAGGCTCATTTAAGGCATTGAATTTTAAGAATAATTATACTCCAAGTGCGAAGAGAGTTTCCACAGTGAGAAGAATAAAAATGGAAAGTTCAGGAGCACACTGCCAAGGGAGGCTTGGAGTAGAAGAATTCATTCAATGGGCAATTTTGTAATATGTTTTGGGTATCAACGGGATCCTGGAAAATGGATTGATCAAGTATTTGTAACAGAAACTGATTTCCCAAATTATTAGAATAGTTTATGACACAGGAAGAGTCTGTGAAATACATTTTGTGTATATTGCACAAATAATGTGGGGGGGGGGAATTATTTTTTGTCACTAAGCTAAATATTTGCAATTGATTGTTTTCATCCGAACAAATGAAAAAGTACACAAGTTATTTTGTGCTTGCAACATGCCAAATGAATGAAGTGAATATGTTTAATTTAAACAAATTCCTTATTTAATTTAAAATTAAATTTAAATTTAAAATTTCATTTAATTAACGGTTTCTGGGGGAATGTTCCAATATGTTCAGTGGCCATTTTATTAGGTATACCTGTACACCTGGTCATTAAAGCAAACATCTAATCAGTCAATTACGTGGCAGCATCTCAATGCATAAATGCATGCAGACATGATCAAAAGATTCAGCTGTTGTTCAGATCAAATGCCAGAGTGGGGAAGAAATGTAATCTATGTGACTAAGGCAGATGGGGTGGTTTGAGTATTTCAGAAACTGCTGATTTCCCAGGATGTTCATACACGATATTCTCCAGAATTTATAGAGAATAGTCTGAAAAACAATTAGAAAACATACAGCGGACGGAAGTTCTGAGAGCAAAAGCACCTAGTGATAGAGGTCAGAGGGGAATGGCCGGACTGGAAGGTGATTGTAACTCAAATCACCACGTGTTACAACAGTGGTGTGCAAAAGAGCATCTCTGAATGTAATGGATGGGCTACAGCCACTGAAGACCACAAACATATACTCAGTGGCCACTTTATTAAGTACAGGATGTGGTCACTGAGTTCAGATCAGCAGGCATGTAGAGATTGTGTTAGCAGCATAACTAAAGGTTCAGCAAAGTCAAAAGATGGCTGTGGCAAAACCAGCAAACTTTACTCATTGAATTTTGAACAGACTGTCATGTGGTAGCAGGTTGTCCAAAGCCACCAAACAATAGATCAGTGTGGCTTATATCAAGAGATGAAGGTGCAAATATTAGGCACTATACATTAATCATGAGAGAATTTAATCTTCATTTTAACTGGGCAAGCTGACTTTACTCTAAAAAGGAGAAAGATTCATGGGATGCATACAAAATATTTTTCTAGATCAATATCTTGAAGAATTAACAAGGGAAACAACTACTTTTGATTTTGTTCGTTCAGTGAAAAAAGGTTCATTGGTTAATTAGTTTCAAATGGGCCTTTGGGGAAGTTTGACCATGATATAATAGATTTTTATATTGGATTTGAAGGTGATGTTGTTCATTGCAAAACAAGAGACTTAATAGAAACAGGGTAAGTATGAATGTGTGAGAAAATAAATGAAATAGTGCATGAGTTATCAGAAAAAAATCTCATTATGTCACAAAAAGTGAAAAATGATATCCCTGGCTGACAAAAGAAAGTAAGTATAATGTTGAACTCAGTCTGAGTGAATCAAAATTATCATCTCCTCCTCACTGACAATCAAACACTGGGGCACCTCAAGGATCTGTGCTTCGCTCACTGCACTACTGTCTCTACACCCATGACTGAGTGGCTAGGCACAGCTCCAACACCATCTGTAAATTTGCTAATGACACAACTATTGTTGGTAGAATTTGAGATGGTGATGAGGAGGTGTTCGGGAGTGAGATAGATCAGCTGGTTGAGTGATGTCACAACCACCATGAACTCAACATCAATAAGACCAAGGAATTGATTGTGGACTTCATGAAGAGGGAGTCGAGGGTACACACGCCAGTCCTCATTGAGGGATCAGACGTGATTGTGGACTTTATGAAGAGGAAGTCAAGGGAACACACGCCAGTCCTCATTGAGGGATCAGCAGTGGAGCAGTTTCAAGTTTCTGGGTGCCAGCATCTCTAGAAATCTTTCCTGGGGCCCAGTATACTGGTGCAGTTGCAAAGAAGGCATGACAGTTGCTATATCTCATCAGGAGTTTGAGGAGTCTTGGTATCACACCAAAGACGTTTGCAAATTTCTACAGTTGTACTGTCTGGAGTACTCTAACTGGTTGCATCACCGTCTGCTGTGAAATAGAATTAGATAAAGCTGTAGAAAAATGTAAACTCAGTCAGTCCCATCATGAGCACCAGCCTCCCCGGCACTGAGGAGACCTTCATAAGGCAATCACTTAAAAAAGCAGCCTTCATCATTACGGACCCCATCACCCAAGTCACACCCTCTACTCATTGCTACCATCAAGGATGAGGTACAGGAGCCTGAAGACACACATTAGATGTTTTTGGAATAGCTTCTTTCCCCCTGCCATTGGATTTCTGAATTGAAAGTAAACCCATGAACATCATGTCACATTTTTTGCTCTCTTTTTGCACAACAAATTGACTTTAAATTTTTATATATACTTCTTTTTAACATTTACAGTTTTTATTATAATGTATTGCTGCCGCAAATCAACAAATTTTATGACATATGCCAGTGATATTAAGCCCGATTGTGAAATACATGGAAGGCACGTGAAATAGTCAGTATGAGGATTGGAAGCAGACTGGAACTCCACAAAGGCAGGACAAGAAATTAATAAAGAAAAGCAAGCTGGCATGGAGGGTATGTGAGTAGACGGTCAAGCAACATAAAAATGGATTGTAAGTCCATTTATAGATACATTAAAAAGGAAAAAAACAGTGAGAGTAATGTCATCCCTCATGGATAGAGGCAGAAGAATTTACAATGGGAAATAAAGAAACAGCAGGCATATGCCTGACTTTACAGAAAATGATAAAGGGAAAACATATGATATTTCAGAGAATCAAGGATAAAGTGAGAATGAACTGATTATTAACCAAAGAAAGCAATTAGAAAAGTTGGTGAGCTGAATCCTAAGGAGCAGACAATCTGCATGCCATAGAAGATGTAGTTTTAAAGATAATAAAAATACTTTTGCTATCATCTTCAAGGATGCCAGAGGTTTGGGAATTGTGCCCAAGGATTAGAAGGTAATGAATCTAAGGTCATGATTTAAGACCATAAGATTTAGGAGCAGGATTAGGCCGTCTGGCCAATCGAGTCATGACTGATCCATTTCCCTCTTAGCCCCAATCTCCTACCTTCTTCCTATATCTCTCATGGTCTGACTAATGAAGAATTTATCAATCTCTCCTTTAAATTATACCCAATGGCTTAGTCTCCACAGCCGCCTGTGGCAACAAATCCACAAATTCATCACTCTTAGGCTAAAGAAATTTGCCCTTATCTCCATTTTAAATGAACATCCATCTGATCTGAGGCTGTGTCCTCTGATCTTGGACCCCTATAACATTTGAAACATCCTCTCCACATCCTCGCTATCAAGGTCTTTCAATATTCGATAGGTTTCAATGAGATTCCCCCTTGTTTTTCTTAGTTCCAGTGCATACAGGCCCAGAGTCAACAAAAGCTCCTCATTTGATAAGACTTTTAATCCCAGAATTGCTCCTTTGATCCCTTTGCAATGTCAACATATTGTTTCTTAGATAAGGGGCCCAAAACTGCTCGCTGTACATCAAGTGAGGCCTCACCAGGGCTTTATAAATCTTCAACATTATATCTTTTCTTTTATATTCTAATCCTCTAGAAATGAATGATAACATTGCATTTGCCTTCCTCACCACCAACTCAACCTGCAAATTACTCTTTAGGGAATGCTACACAAGGATTCCCAAGTCCCTTTGCACCCCAGATTTCTATCCATTTATACACTTTTATATCTTCTACCAACGTGCATGACCATACACTTCCCGACACTGTATTCCATCTTCCAGCTCTTTGGTCATTCTCCTAGTCCCTCTGTAGCCTCTCTGCTTCATCACAACTATCTCCAGAAACTTGGCAACAAAGCTATCAATTCTGTTATCCAAATCATTGACGTATAACATGAAAAGAAGTGGTCCCAACACCGACCCCTATGGAACACCACTAGTCACAGGCTGCCAACCAGGAACGGTTCCTTTTCTTCCCACTCTTTGCCTCCTACCAATCAGCCAATGCTCTATCCGTGCTAGTATCTTTCCTGAGATTCCATAGGCACTTGTTAGGTGGCCTCATGTGTGGCATCTTGCCAAAGGCCTTCTGAAAATCCAGGAACACAATATCCACTGATTCTGCATTGTCCATCCTGCTTGCAATTTCTTCAAAGACTTCCAACCCATTTGTCAGGCAAGATTTTCCCTGAAGGAAAGCATGCTGACTATGGCCTAATTTATTACATGTCTCCAAGTACCCCAACTACATCCTTAACAGTCGACTCCAACATTTTCCTAACCATTAAGGAAAAACTAACTGGCCTGTCTTTCTTCTGTCTTTCTCCCTTCTTGAAGAGTCGAGTGACATCTACAATTTTCCAGTCTTCCGGAACAATTTCAGAATCAATTGATTTGTGAAATATTATTACTATTGTCTCCACAGTCTCTTCAGCCACCTTAAGAAAGGATTGAAGAAGAAAGCAGGGAACTATCAACCAATTATCCAATTATCTATGGTTGAGAAATGATTGGAACTTATTTTCAAAGGTATGATAATAGACACCCTAAATAGAAAGCTCCCAGTGGCCACCAACTTCAATTCCACTTCCCATTCCCATTCTGCAATGTCAGTCCATGGTCTGCTGTACTGCTGCAATGATGCCACACTCAGGTTGGAGGAGCAATACTTTATATTCCATTTGGGTAGCCTCCAACTTGATACTCTGAATGTCGATATCTCAAACGTTTGATAATTGTCCCCCTCCCTTCACCATTCCCATTCCTGCTTCCCTCTCTCACCTCATCTCCTTACCTGCCCATCACCTCCATCTGGTGCTCCTTCCCCTTCCCCTTCTTCCCTCGTCTTCTACCCTGTCTTATCAGATTTCCCCCTTCTCCAGTCCTTTATCACTTTCACCAATTGACTTCCCAGCCCTTTACTTCACCTTTCCCCTCTCCCAATTCACCTATCACCTACAACCTTGCACTACTTTCTCCCCTCCCCCACCTTCTTGATCTAACTTCTCATCATTTTTTTTCCAGTCCTGATGAAATCTCAACCCAAAATGTCGACTGTTTATTCCTTTGCATAGATGCTCCCTGGCCTGTTGAGCTCCTCCAGCATTTTGTGGGTGCTGCTTGGATTTCCAGCATCTGCAGATTTTCTCACCTTGAATAGAATTGTTAGTCTGAGAAGAGTCAACATGGATTTATAAAAGAGTTCACTGAGGATATTGCTGGTAATATTGATAAAAAGGACCTGGCAAATGTGATTAATAGATTTCCATAAGGATTTTGATAAAATTCATTAGAGTTTGATTAACATGGTTGAAAGATGAGGAATTAATAATAATATATTCTAATGGATAATGAATCAGTAATTGGAATCAGTAATCAGTAACCTAATAAAGTCTTAAACAGCATTCGGGTCTAATTCAGGGAGAAGTTTGCCCCTGAATGAAGCACCTAGGGTTAGGATGCACATTTTAGAACATAGAACAAAACAGCAAAGTATGGGCTCTTTGGCCCACAATGTGGTGACAATAAATAAAAATCTATTCTGCGATCCACCTAACCTTTCCCTCCTACACAGTCTATAGACCTCCAGTTTTCATACTAGCATGTGCCTGTCTAGGAGTCCCTTCAATATCCCTATTGTATCAGCCTCTGCCACCTCCACTGGCAGTGTGTTCTAGGCACTCACCACACTCTATGTAAAAAGCCTACCACTGATATCTCCCCTCAACTTTCCCTCACTCCCCTTAAATAGATGTCTTCTGATCATGGTCATTGTTGCCCTTAGAAAATGGTATTGGCTGTCTGTTCTATTTATGCTTCTTATAATCTCATACAGCTCTATCAAGTCATCTCCTATTCTCTGTTATTCCAAAGAGAAAAGAACTAGCTTGCTTAACCTTTCTTCATAAGGCATCCTAAACCAGGTAGCATCCTGGTAAATCTGCCCTGCACACTCTCTTCAAGCTTCCTCATCCTACCTATTATGTGGCAACCAGAACTGAACATAATACTCCAAGTGTGGTCTAACCTCAATTTTATAGAGCTGCAACATTACCTCGTGGTTCTCCTGAATAATGAAGGCAAATGCACCATATGCCCTCTTAACCATCCTATCAACTTTTGAGGGAAATTTTAGGGATCTATGCAATTGGATTCCAAAATCCCTCGGTTTCTCCAGACTACTGAGAATCCTGCATTAATGCTGTACTCCACCTTCAAGTTCCACCGTCCATCTTCCAAAGTATATTATTTCACACCTTTCTGGATTGAACTGCGTTTTTAATGTATCCCAACTCTGCATCCTGTCTATATCCTATTGTAAACTACAACAACTTTCTACATTGTCCAGAACACCAGTAACCTTTATGTCATCTGCACAATTACTAACCCCTTCTGGCTTCTCCTTTCCAGTCTCGGTGAAAATTTTCAGCCTAAAAACATTGACTGCTTATTCCCCTTCATCTTTGCTTTCTGACTTGCTGAGCTCCTCCAGCATTTTTTGTGTCTTGTTCAAGATTTCCAGCGTCTGCATGATTTCTTATGTCTGGGGTATATCCAGTCTTGTCCTGGGGATATATCCATTCTAATACTTCATAGAGCTCTGACAAATCCTCTTTCTTAACCTCAAAATGCTCTAGCAAATTAACGTGTTCTATGCTGACCTCACATTCATCAAAGTCCTTCCTCAAGGTGCACACAGAAGCAAAATATTCATTAAGGAGCTCCTCTACCTCCTCTGCCTCTAGGCACATTTTGAAGATAATGGATAGACCATTTAGGACTGGAATGAGAAAATTTTTATTTGCTCAGAAGGGTGAACTCTACTATGGAAAGCTAAGAAATCTCAGTTGTTATATTCATTCAAAAAGGAGATTTTTTTTGTATGTTTTGAGGGTGTCAGCAGCTATGAGATTAGTGCAGGAGAATGACATTGGGGTAGAAGATCAGCAATGTTCTTGATAAATGTCAGAGTAGAAACCTTATTCCTGCTCCTTTTTCTTAGTTTCTTACGATGTCAATGGTTATTGAAAGATCGTGCTGTGTAACTTTACAAAGACATATAACACATTCAGACCATTTTTATTGGAGCTGCAAGATGACAAGCAGAAGTAGGTGGACGCATCTTGAAAACTTAAAGCTGATAAAATTTCATTCAATTAAATTCCACTCTGTATTTGGACTGTTGAACCAAATTGTGACTTTCATTGGAGTTCAATTCAGAGAATTTTCATGGCCTGAATTTTATCATCAATGGTGAAAAAGCATTTATTTTGGCTGACCTTGAAGAAAGTTTTCCATAAAGATCTAGTGTGTCTTTTTGACAAGGGCATTGTTGTACCACATGTCCATTTCAGAAACGGTGATGTTGATCAACTAATCACAGTGAATATGACAGTAAACATGAAATAAAGCTAACATTTTATAAAGTACAAAATAAAGATTGAAACATACTAATGAGAAAACCAGAGAACGATAATTATTATGACTTATTTAAAAAACACATTTTAAGTGCATTGTGTTGAAATATTTACTTCAAGAAATATTAACTGCGCATAGATTTTTTTAGGGTCAGTAAGGTTGCTAAGTGGTGAGCATTGATTATTTCAACTTTTGCATACAATTCTGTAACACTTTGTAATTCCTACCCCAAGAGGGCTGTAGATACTCAATCATTGTGTGTGTTCAAAGCTGAGATAGATAAATGAATGAGCAGTAAGTAGAGCAGTAGATATGGGAATCAGACAAGTAAGTACCCCTGAGGCATGGCATCAGCTGTGACAGTAAATGGCAGACCAGACTCAAGGGGCATTTGACCTACTTTCTTATGACCTTATATTGTGGCTGGAAACTCCTTTATTTCATGCAACAAGTCATAACAATCTCAGGGCATTTGATGGTGAGACAATTCCATAATTAGCTGAGCCAGATGCCAATTTACCCAATTTCTTAAGATTACATTTCATTACATTAAGAAAACACAATTTCTTAAGATTACATTTCAGAACTGAGCATGTTTTGTCAATGGACAGGAGATTATGGTTGATTGTATCTGGATATCCCTATCTAAATGTACATGTACAAATTTTCTTCTCAATTTTGACTTGGAATAGTGATAGTTTCACTGTCTATTATAAAAGCAAAATCGAAGTCCACCTGTTTTCTTCTCTCCTTATCTCTTCCAGAAGACAGCTAAGAGCAGTGGAATTGTTTACATGAAGGAGAAGCAGAAAGAATATAAGGATTATTTGATGGATCATAACAGAAAAATATTTTTGAAGTGATTTTACATATTCTTAAGATGATGATTTAGATTTGCAAAAGGTAAAACTTTTAATCATCATTCTCAGAGGAAACTTCTATTAAAAACTACATGTACAACCCATTTTTTAACAAACTTTTCCAAGTCCAGAACAATTAGATGTATGTTATATTGCATATGATTGTTCCCAAAAGTCTGAAACTTTAGACAGATATAATTGATTAATGATAAGACATTTTGAGACTATAACTGAGCTGATTTCAAACATCTTATGACCCACACTAAAAAGAATATATTTAGGTTGGAATTTCCCAGATTAAATATATACTATTTATTGGATTTGATATTTTAGATCAGAATTTTTGACACTTCCTGGCTGCCGTGATTGGGCAAGTCTAATTATGACGACCCATTCATTTTTCCTGGTCTGCACATTTTGCATTTTCACTTGGCACCCTCTCATTTAGTTGTCCTCATTGTGCTCCTTTTCCTAAGTTTGTGCCAGAGCACAAAAAATTAAACAAATCAGCTGGAAATAAAGAAATAATAAGCAGCCTTAAAAATGCTTTCCAAACTCCTGAGTGCTTGGCAACCAATGAAACACATTTGAAGTATAGCTACAGTGGTAATTCTGGTTCATGAAAAACAACTTGAAATCTGCAAGCTCTCAGGCAGAGTGGATTGATAATGACCACATCATCTATTTTGCTACTGTTGAATGAGGGATTTATATTGTTAACAATAATGGGCAGAACGTCCTGCTCTTATTTGAAATACTACAATTTTGGCTTTTATGTAAAGCATAAATGTAAAATTTGAAAGATGTTACCATTGTTAGTGAAACATTCCTTTGGCACCGCTCTGAAGTGGAAGCAAAAGTTTATTGAATCTAAATGAAGATACACAATGACCAGCAAAAATGTTTGGATGTAAGTTGAAAGGCTCCTGTTGTGTATTTAATATTTCATAAATATTTGAGTATTATTGTAAATATATTGTTTAGTTATTCTGTTTGTTTACATGATTCATTACTGATTGCATATAAAAGTATGTGAATGGCACACGTAATTATGCCACCATGTCATATGTGAGCACATCACTAAAGTAAAAGCATAAACAAGAATATCTAGCTCCTGTGTTTTTCTTTCATGGGGAGAGAAACATTTGAGCTAAAAAAACAAATAGGTCAGCACATGTTTCTTTGGAAATGGAGAGAGATGATCAAGTTAGGAAAATGCAGAAAATGAATGAAATTACCAAGCAATATATATGACCATCGGTTCATAAACATAGAGTACTGGGCGATAATAATAAATTAATAAATAAAGGGAAAATGGCTGTCTACATTGGGCATGTTTGATTGCACAACAGATAACTGGATGAAGTATTCAAAGCGAGTGCAAATATTACTGAGCGCAATAGGTGGAAAAAAATGCAGTTTGCTTAGCAGTTTAAATTCTTCAACCAAGCCAGCCAAATGAGCATTGCTGAAACATGAATGTAATGCAGGGACATTTAGAACTGAAAACGTTGTTGACTGCAGAACGCCTAAGGTTTCATTAGCAGAAACAAAAGTGAGTGGAGTCTATTTCAGCTTACATAGCTGAATTGAAGAAATTGTCTGAGCATTGACAGTTCAGTGATGGGCTTATGATATACTGAGAGATCATTTAGTTTATAGAATCTTACAATCAAGCATTCAAAAATAGTTCCTAACTAAAGCCCAGCACAAATTTAAAAGAGCAGTTGGAATCACAGTATAAAAGGAAACAGGAGCCAGAGATGCAATGGAATGCAAGTGAGCATAAACAAAATTGTAGCATCTAAATAGAAACCTGCATGGCTGGACAAATTATGTTACTGTTGTGGCAGGGACTCACATACACCAGACCAATGCAGATTCAAAGGCAAAGCTAAGAGAAAATGGTCAATTTGCAGTTTCAAAAAGAGCACCAATCTGCATGCTGTTGATGAAAAATCTGATAATGCTGAGAGTGACCCACGACTGACTAGACTTATGATTTACCACGTGAAAACTACCAAGAGACAAGCAATGTGAACAGCAAATTAATTAAAATAGACTTGGACAGCGGTTTGGGTGTTTCAATCATTCCACAAAATGAGTTTGAATGGCATTTTAAAGATGCTGAACAGAAGCCTGCTAATAACTTATCCTGGAGAAAAGATAATGTGTGATAGAATGATATCCGTAACAGTGAACTTCAGCAACCAACAAGCCACATTGGGCTTGTATGTGGTAAAAAACGGAGTGCCAGCATTGTTGGGCTGAGGTTACTACAACTTGAGTGGAGATCCATCCACCATTTGCATGCCACATTCCCTGCAATAGAGTCAACTGAAAGTGATTTAAGAAAAGTACTGGATGATGGCACAGCAATGTTTAAGGATGGCATTGAAACTCAAAAATATCAAGAGTAAACTAGTGTTAAATGAAAATATCACACTCAAGTTTTACAAAGGCTTTCCAGTTCCTTACACTATCCGTGATAAAGTAGCCAGTGAGCCAGTTCACATGGAGGTGTAAAGAATTCTTTCCAGGGTTGAGTGGAGCCCATGGGCAATGCCAAAAAGGATGGGACCTGTCAGGATTGGTGTTGATTTTAAGATCACCATCAACCTGGTGCTGAAAGTACCTCTCCCCAGGATAAAGGATATCTTAGCAAACCTTTCTGGATGGGAAAACTTCAGCCCAATGGACAGATGGAGATGGAAGAAGAGTACAAAGTATTTCTCACTATAAACACACACAAAGAGCTGTATCAATATAATGGGCTTATTTTTGAATCTGCATCTGCACCTACATTCTGGCAGAAAACTATGGACCAGGTGCTGCAAGGCTGCTCAGGTTCTCATTTTTACCTAGATAACATTGTTACTGGTGAGGATGACAATGAGTTTCTCTAAAATCTCAGGACATTGTTAATAAAATTAAATGACTATGGGCTCAGAGCATAATGCATCAAGCGTGAATTCTTTAAACCAAGCATCGCTTATTGTGATTTCACCATTGATGCACAAGAATTATACTAGTGTGCTGAGATAGTTCAATGGGTGTGATTGCTCCAAGGCAAAAGGACGTGTCACATTTGTGGTCCTTTTTAGGATTTGTCAATTACTCTAACAAGTCCCTGCCATATCCTGGTACTGTACTCTACCTCCAGAGTTTATCATGACAGATCAGGAAGAAATGGTAATGGTCAAAGTAGTGTGAGATGGTTTTCCAAAAGGTAAAGCAAATGGTAACATCAGACACTGTACTCACACAATATGGTCTACATTGTCCAGTGAAGTTGAGACCCTTCATCTAGTCTAGTTTATTTGCTGCAGATTCCAGTATCTGCAGTCTGTGGTGTCTACACCTTACAAAACATTGGCAATTATATTTTATGCAAATATATATGATTAAAATAATTATTGAAATCACCATTTTTTAACATTTGTCTTCGGCAGTACATATGGCAATGCCTTCTGAACCTTCTTGTTTCGAGATTACTGCATTCAACCTAAACCTCACTCATGAAGATGAATACTGTACTTGTTGTGACTGACTAAAACTGAGCCACACAGAAGCTGTAACTGGGAATTATAAATCTGTATTCACACAGCAATCCTCCAGGGGAGAGAGAGTTCAGGAGAATCCAAAAGAACTCTCACTCTCCTGACACAATGTTTTATACTTATTCAACACAGAGATAACAATAAATGATTAACTAGTCAATTGATATACTCAACTACTTTATCATTATGAATACACAGATAAATTTACAGAATTACATATTTACAATGGTAGCACATCTCAACTAGCAGATCTCCTTTGCATATTCATTACTGGTGTCTGCTCCAAAAGCACGGGTGGAGATTCACCTCTACCAAAGGAGGTGTAAGGCAGTCTTTTCCTGTGCTAGCCTGCAGATTACCCTTGGGCAAGATGTAGCACCTGCTTACCATACACCCTCCCAGCCCCGCCCCGATATCAGGATCATGGGAAGCGATGGGAGCAGGTAGTGGTTGGTCATATGAGCAGCTGGTGTATATCACAAGTTCTGGTTATCCAACCACTTACACCAGTGGTCTCTGAAAAATATTAAAAATGGCTGTGGTTATGCTTCTTGTAAAGGTGCTGACCTAGAAGAAGACAATAACAAACCACTTACGTCGAAAAAAAATTGCCAAGAACAGTCATGGACATGGATAGAGAAAAGAATAAGAACAACAGATGGAAAGACAGATTAAAGATGCATGGAAGACCATGATCGCCCATGTCATATGACACAGGACATGATGATGATGATGATGATTCTTCAAAAGGCAGCTGAATACAAACTCCAAGCACCCAAAATTGATCCCATTTGTTACGGTGTACTATGAATACAGAACTAGCCAGAAGGTTAAGTGACAAAACAGATCTGTCCTGAACCGTTCCGTAAGTGGCAGGGATACATCTTTACCAATGTGCTAATAGATGGCCATTCCCTATAGCTGTCTTTCCCTATGTGGTTTCAATGGAACAAAATCAGAATCCCCATTCCCAATAACTAATTTCACTAGCCACGAAGTATCATTTGGAAGATAAATTGTGTGCATGTTTAATTTCCTGAAGCCTGATTCTCATTTTAGTTAATCCATAATTATGCTTTCCATAACATTATAACTCCAGAATGATCTCTACGATGCTCTAAAGTATTGTGCATCATCTAGCATATGAATTATGAATACTAACAAGTTCACGATCTTTGAAGTAGTTTAGTACAGTTGGTTAACAGATTGCATTACTCAGGCAATTTTGTTCAAATAACTTTGAACATAAACAAATGGAGTTTTGGAGGCACCTTGACGGTTAGAGTGGAAGGGGGGCTTGCTGTTGGTGGTGGAAGGCATCGTTAAGGATGGTGCTAGCTCTTCCAATACTTCAGTTCAGTTCAGTTTTCATTTATTGTCATTTAGAAATGCATGCATTAAAAAATGATACAACGTTTCTCCAGAATGATATCACAAGAAAACACAGGACAAACCAAGACTAAAACTGACAAAACCACATAATTATAACATATAGTTACAACAGTGCAAAGCAATACCATAATTTGATAAAGAGCAGACCACCGGCACGGTAAAAAAATGTCTCAAAGTCCTGATAGCCTCATCATCTCAGGCAGACGGTAGAAGGGAGAAACCCTCCCTGCCATGAACCTCCAAGCGCTGCCAACTCGCCGATGCAGCACCATTGGAAGCACCCGACCGCAGCGGACTCTGAGTACGTCCGAAAACTTTGAGCCTCCGACCAGCCCCTCTGACACAGCCTCTCCGAGCACAATCCTCTGCCAAGCGCTTTGACCCCGCCCCGGCCGGCAAGCTACAAGCAAAGCCGAGGACTCGGTGCCTTCTCCTCCGGAGATTCTGGACCATACAGTAGCAGCAGCAGCGAAGCAGGCATTTCAGAAGTTTCACCAGATGTTCCTCCATGCTGTCATGCCCATCTTGATCAAATCAGGATTGTGCACGGCACCCTACTTGACAAATAACAGACATCACCACCGGAGTGGCCGCTGCGAGCTGCGCCGTGCCACCATCTTCTGCCACTTTTATCCATAATTTAATCCACAATACTTTAATCCACAGTAGAAAATTCTTACATGTGGTCCTAATTACAACCATCAATAGTCAGGTAGGGGAATGGCAGATCCCTGTGACTTCCCATCATTATGCTAGGGAAGTTAAAACTTCTGAATTGTGATTCATCTGAGTAGGATTTCTCAGCTGGATAAAAGGATAAAATGTGTTTTTTCTTTTCTTTTGTTTTATTTTAATGTTCTGAATTATCCTTCATGTTTTGTGTTTTGTTTCTTTTTAACACTATTTATTTTTATTTTCATTATATACTGCAATGTTAGCAGTTCTTGAACATCTCTGAATATCAGAGACGTTTAACAACAGCAATGTAAGAAAATCTTTTCTATTTATGTAATCTATTTCCTTTGCATCCTGTCTCACACATAAATAAGGACCTTGGCTATGATTTTCCCCGGAGAGTTCAAGTTTATTTCCATCTGACTGCACATTTATATACCAAACAAAACAATGTTCCTTCAGACCCCAGTGCTCCCACACAACATATACTGTAAAACAAAAAAAAATTCTATAAATAAATTAAAAAATATAATTCAAAATGCATGTAGTAAAGTGCAGCATAGATAGACAGTAAACAGCTCACTGCCCGAGTGACAGGACTGTAGGACAACGAGCTGTTTACTGTACTGTGGACAAATTCATTTCAACTGATCCATTACACCTAGCCCAGGTGAGCACATCTGGGCAAGTGTCACAGGTGCCAAGTCCACACAGATCGAATGAGTTATGTCCCACTTTTATGTCTGCCTCTTTCTCTCTGTCTTAACAGTTAACTCTCAGTTTTTGATACATTCACTGCTAATAATAGTCCTGCAAATCTGACTTCCGAAAGTTGACCTTTCTGTAAAATTCTTCAATGCATTTCTCTTCAATTGGTCTGCTCAGTCAACAAGGTTGATCAATCAGCAGCACACACTGTGGTGGACAATCATTGAATGAGTCAGTGGTTGTGGAGGCTGACTAAGTAGATGTGCTATTTGTTCTTGGCATGCTAATTGACTAATTGAAGATGGTCAAGCTTGCCTCTGAATAGAGGAAACTGGAAAACTAATTTCTGGAAAACTCTTCATGAATGCTCTTGAACTGCTCCTGTCATGATTGAAAAGGGCATTTCTGGTAAAGTCAAACACAGCAAAGCAGGAGCAGCCTCTGGGGAAAATCATAGCCAAGGTCCTTATTTACATGTGAGACAGGCTGCAAAGGAAATAGATCACATAAAGTTGCATTTGAAAGGATTCCTTGTTTGCAGTTCATGTAGTCAATTTGTGACTTCAATCTAAAGGACACACATTCAATCTTCCCTGGCTCTTTACAACCACTGGCATTCACTAATAGGATCAAGGCTGCAGTAGTGAATTGCCGTCATAAATACTGCATTACATGGATGAGAAAATATGTCTGATTCTGTACGTTTTAGTCACCAACAATAGCTTTGAATTCCTGAGTAAATTAGCTACTTTTGCATGGTCCAGTAGTAGTTAAACCTTAAGAACTAATGATATTGTTATATAATTCTAGGTCTTCACTTTTCATGTTCAACTAATTAAGTAATATCAGTGCTGTGTAACAGGGTAGCACAATGACATTTCAGATAGTGCAGATGTCTCACAGCTATAGTGCCCCACAACTCTGACCTCCAGTATTGTCTGTGTGTTTACATAGTTTGCCTGTGACCCCATGCATTTCCCTCACGTGCTCCAATTTCCTTCCATGTACCAACGATGTGCTTGTTGTTACGTTAATTGCCTCCTGTAAATTACCCCGTGTGGAAAAATCAGTAGTCTAGATGGACACATGTGAAAGTAAAACAGGTTGGCGGGAAATAAGTGGGGTAGAGGGACTGGGATTAATGGATTGATTACTCTTGGATTTAATGAACTGATTGAATTTATTATGTTTTGCACAACTACTATCAATTACATTAAAGCATACACGTGGGAGATGGCTTAACTTGTGTATTCACATTGCAATGAGAGAGAGAGAGAGAGAGAGAGAGGGGGGCAGAGAGAGAGAGAATAATGTGTGTGAGTAGACAATAGCACATGAGCAGACAACAGATCAATACATAGTGTTAAGGGGGGGAGGGTCTTTGCTCTAAAAGAAGTAGATCCATATGTTACAGTTCCTCCCCCTTTAGATTAATGCAACATAATACTTTATATTTACAAAACATACAATTTCTCTTTCATAAACCCATATTCCAATTAAACATGCTTTCGCAGTAACAGTCCATAACTAACTTCACAGTTCTAAAGGTTCAGTCATTTGGCTGGTACTTTGTTTTTTTCAGGATAGCGCCTCTGGGCTGGTGAAGTGGCATCAGGATAGGTAGGTGTCCTGCCAATGACAATGTTCTCGTTGTGACTCTGGACCTGTGGAGTAGCATTAGATTTGGTAGGTGACTTGTCTAAGACAACGTTCTCGGTTGCCAGTGTCACGTTGCTGTCAGTGACCTAATCATCACTGAGAGGTAAGTCCAGTGGTTGTAATATGTCCATCTTGTTGGATGCAGTCTACTCAGGTGTGATCTTCAGCTGAGCATCTAGTATCTGGTCCACATGACATGTCCATGTCTGATCTCCAGCATCCACTGTGTACATCAGTGGTCCAGTTCTTGTAGCTATCCTACCGGTGTCCATTTGTCTTCTTGTGCTAGACCTTCCTGCCCAAACTCAAAGCTCCTTGCTGCTTCACTTGGCAACTGGCAGGACTGCTTATGCTGCACCTTCCTCTGTCGGTCTGGTTTCAGGGGGTCGATGCAAGCTCTCACATCCCTGTTCATGAACAGCTTTGCAGGTGTTTGATTTGTCATCATAAGAACACAGTTCCAATGCACAAAAATGAATTGTCTACCTTGCACTGTAGAGAAATGTCCTTCTCTTCCATCTCCTTAATGAACTTTTTGACGGTTTGGATAAACCTTTCATCTAACCCATTCATTGCTGGGTGGTGAGGAGCTGACTTGAAATGCCTGATGCCATTTTTCTTCATGAGCAGTTGGAATTTTTCCTGACGAGTATTGTGGCCCGTTGTCCCTCGCAATTTGTTTGGGTAAACCATTTCTGGCGAAGATAGCCCTCAAAGCAGAAGGCAGTTTTTGCTGACGTGGTTGACTTAATTTAACATAACCTCCAGTCACTTTGAATGAGCATTTACATCGATCAGAAACATGGCATCCATGAATGGGGCAGAATAATCAATATGTACTCTTTGCCATGGTGATGGTAGCCACTCCCTTGGTCTAACGGTGCCTATGAGGGTACATTTTGAACTTTTTGGAATCCGAAACAACTTTTCGCCAAGTTTTCAATCTGATTACCTATTCCCGGCCAACACACGTAACTCTGGGCAAGATTCTTCATCTTGACTGTACACAGGTGTCCTTCATGCAGATTCTCTAACACTGTGCTGTGCAATTTAGAGGGAACCACAACACGAGATCCACACATCAGGGTTCTTTGGTCTACTGACAGTTGGTCTTGTCTCGTTGAGAAATATAGAAATATAGGGTTAACATAAGCTGGCCATCCTTGCATTATCTTTCATAGACTTCTGACAATGCCGCTTTGTATTTCAGAATTTGTTACCAGCAACTGGTCCACCAATGCGGTGTGGAACACTTCTATTGGGTCAGAGTATGAAGACTTTTCTTCTTCATTTGCCAATAGTGGAAGATGTGACAAGTCATCAGTCTTAAGAGTGTCATAACTCCCTGTCATAACAGTGGGCTACTCGTAATAGTGCCCAATGTTGTAACCCAGTAGCAATCATCCCTGCAATTCCATTCCCGGAATTGAAAATGGTTAGAAGGGGCTGGTGAACTTTTGTTCATAGAGGTATTGATGGAACTTCTTTATTCCCCATTCTAGACTAAGGGTCTCTCAGTCAAACTGTGCCTAGTGCGTTCTGTGCTTTTCAGTGATCTTGAAGCAAACAGAATCAGCAGTTCAGATCCATCTTTCATAATGTGTGACCAAATGGCTCCAATTCTATAAGGGGGCACATTGCACAGCAGCCTGATGGGCAGAGATGGGGCATAATGCGTGAGCAGTTCATCGGATGTTATGGCTCCCAACAATGAGCGGAATAACACCCCCGGAGATCCACAGAAGAGCAGCTTCTGCATAATTCTACAAGCATATCCAACATATGCCCAACAAATCATCAAAAATGCTCCTCCAACTTTCCAACTCAAATCCTGAAGAACATTCTACAACTTGAAAAAGCTTGACTCCAATGATGAACACAGAGATTGGCGCCAATACTGGCACACCAACATGCTCCTCCCCAGCAGAGAGCTGATCAACGAACCCACCTAGCTCCTCTAGGGCTCTACTATAGCCACCAGAAAAAAACCAGACAACCGCAAGTAGACTCAGACGTCAACGTGCCAAAACAGTACCGTCACTATACTGATGGGATGCCCGACAAAACCCAACTTGCCCCTGTGGTGCCCCAACCCAGGATCTCCTCCACCTGGTCCAAACATGCCCTGTCACCAAGATCTGAGACAGCTTTGGCATGGTCCTTCTATGCAGCCACGAGCTGGGCGAGTGGCTTGACGAAAAGACAATTAAAAGTGTGAAGAGAAAAACACCTGCCATATGAAATAACAGCAATTAGTCTCTTTGTTTCCTTGAATGATTTTTCACATCTTTCTGACCATTCCCACTTTGCGCCTGTCTGTAACAGTGCATTCAATGGATGCAGCTCTGTAGCACTGCTTGAGAGAAACCAGTTGTAGTAGTTTACAAGGCCCAAGTATGAATTGAGTTTGACACACGTTCTGGTCTGGGTGCCCGTAGCACTGCTTCAGTCTTCTCTTGTGACTTAGGTAAGCCATGTTTGTCAATGACATGTCCAGAATATGAGAATTCATTCTTGAAAAACCCACCTTTCTTTCTCTTTGCACACAGTCCATGCTCATTCAGCTTAGTAAGCATTTTTCTAAGGTTCTGGAAGTACTCGCCATCAGTTTTGCCAGTCATGATAATATCATCAATGTAACATTGTGTTCCTGGAATACGTTGAAGCTCTTTGCCAAATTGCTGCAGCTAATACAACGTCAAAGATGAGACAATTATACTGGAACAGTCCCATGTGAGTGTTGTTTGTGAGGAACCAATGCTTGACTCCGCAATCTCCATTTGCAGTTAGGCTTGTGACAAGTCAATCTTTGAAAACCACTCACCATCTGCCAAAGATGGTAAAATGTCTTCTGTTCATGGCAGGGTATACTGCACAGTACACAGCAGCAGATTGACGCTCACCTTGAAATCCTCCCATGATGCAAATAACTAATGGTTCAAAGAAAAAGTCTGTGGAAAGTGCTACAAACAAGGTCACATAGAAAGCACGTAACGCAGATAAAAAGCACAACCGACTGAAAAGTCTAAAAAAGAGCAAATGCATAAAGTTACTGAATGTAAAACAGAATCAGACAACACAGAGTCTGACAAAGGTGAACAGTCATGCTTAGAACTGCAGAGTATAACTGAAGCAGATCACAAAATCATCTGCAGCACATTAGATATGTCCGGTGTAAAACTAAAAATGGATCTGGATACAGGGTCAACTTTGTCCGTAATTCCAGAGGCTGACTAAAACAGATTGTTTACTAAGATACCATGAGAGAAGAGCTCAGTGTTGCTAAAGACTTTCACAAGTGAATAAGTATCTCTGAAATCAAACTGAAAATAAATGTGATTTATGGAGGCCTAACACAACAGTTAGAGCGTTATTTATTGAGAAGTGGAAGCCCAACACTTTCTGGATGTGAATGGTTGAGAAAAATCCAACTAGACTGGCACTCAATCAAAGCTTTCAGTGTGGTATCAACAAGTATCGCAGCCCAAATAGCAGCATTAACCTAAGGCTGGCTCAGCTGCCTAATACTAATGAGAACGTGGATGAGAAGGGGATTGGTAAACTCAAAGGCATGAAGGCCAGAACTCAAGTGGATGAAACAGCAAGATTCCAAAAAGCACACCCATTGCGTCCTAAAGTGGATGCTGAATTGCAGAGCTCAGAGGTGTCTAGAACAATACATTGTACTAAGTGTAGTTGGTGGGGGGGTCATTGATCTAAAACTAATAGATCCATGCATTACAGAATTCCTTCTATAGCAGATAGGAATATGAAAACATGACAAAAATTGATTTTCATTCTTTTGCAATTAATAATCATCATTCTGAATATACTGAGTTTTTATCTGTTCAGACAGATTCAAACTATTAACTATACATGACAACTATATATAAATAAAACTAATATCATATGGCCCTCCACCAAGATATTTACAGTGCTACACCTTGTACCAGTGGACTTATCCGGATGAGTGAAGCATTACCTAAAAGCTATCATGCCACAGGAGAAAGTGTACAAAGCAATCAAGTGGACAAGATGTACCTAGAACTCAATGTACTTAAAACACTGTTAGGACTAAGAACCAACAGAAAGTTAAAAAAAAAATGAGAATGATAGCTTTTTGTTATCATAATTTAGTGCCAGAGAATCAAGGTGGAGCTAAGTTACCTATGTGTCACTTTGCAACTGGATGACATTCTAAAACACATTTTTGTGTCTCTAGATTCCTTTCTTTGTCCATTCCAATTAGCAGCGTATCCTCTGACCTATTTAATATGGTGAAGTTCATTATTCCTCTCTGTTCATTCGTAACAACAATGATGACTATTTGTCAGTGGCAGCAATTTTGCATCTGGCTGAGTCACAGAATCATATGGCATGGAAAAAGACCATTCAAAGTCAAAGTAAATTTTATTATCAAAGTACATATATATCATCATATATAACCCTGAGATTCAAAATCCTGTGGATATTCTCAACAAATCTATAGAACAGTGACGTAACAAGATCAATGAATGATCAACCAGCATGCAGAAGACAATAATAAAGTGCAAATGCAAATATGCAAAATTAGCAATAAATAATGAGAACTTGAGATAATGAGGTAAAGGGTCCTTAAAGGGAGATCATTGGTTGTAGGTACACTTCAATGATGGGGCAAATGAGTGTAGTTATCCCCTTTTATTCAAGAATCTGATGGTTGAAGGGTTGTACTTGTTCTTGAACCTGGTGGTGGAAGTCCTGAGGTTCTTGTATCTTCTACTGATGGCAGCAGTGAAAAGACAACAAGACCTCCGTGGTGGGGATCTGTGATGATGGATGCAGCTTTCCTGTGACAGTGTTTCATGTAGATGTGCCCAATGGTTGGGAGGCCTTTACCTGTGATGTACTGGGCTGTATCCATTACCTTCTGTAGGATTTTCCATTCAAAGGCATTGGTGTTTCCATACCAGGCCATGATCGAGGCAGTCAAACTACACTCCACTATATATTTATTGCAATCTGTCGAAGTTTTAGATGTCATGCTGAATCTCCACTGACTCCTAAGGAAGTAGAGGCACTGCGAATGTGAGAGAGAATATATTGCAGAGCTATAGAAAATCCGAGGACTGAGAAAGATGAGACTGGTCTGCTGGAAGCTGGCTTAGACCCCAATGGCTTTGTCCTCAGTCAACTGACTGTATCTTTGAGCAGCAGGAGATACACGCACTTGTTCAAAGTCAAGGGAGCCCTTTTTAAGTATGTGCTTAAAACACCGTTAGGACTAAGAACCAACAGAAAGTTTAAAAAAAATGAGACTGATAGCTTTTTGTTATCATAATTTAGTGCCAGAGAATCAAGGTGGAGCTGAGTTACCTATGTGTCATTTTGCAATTGGATGACATATTTACTTATTGATTATGTCATTGGGATTTGACGTGCTATTTTAATCTAAGGCCCAAACTGAGAAACTGTGGTGGTTCCTCTATTAGTCCAAAGCTCACGAGGAAAAGGAAGTAGAGCCAAAAGATATCTAGCAGGGAACATTATAAAACAATTATTTTATTTACTTAGGGCTGAGAGCAACCAGCAATATCCTAAAGATCCACTTACAGCAACTGCATTCTCTCCAGACTGGCTTCTATTTCCGCTGATCACTCAGGATTTCCATCAATAGACAGAACTTGGGCCAGCCACCATTTTCTTCAGCCCCTAACAATGGGTTCCGAGCCCCATTACTTTGTTCCCAGTGAAGAGGAGGACAGATACTCATAAATATTATCCCAAGATTCCTTCAAGTCACCTCTTGACTGAAACGTAAATCCACTTGTCTGCAGCAAAAGTCAACACCATAATATGTGAAAGAGATCCAGCAAAAACATTTTTACATTTATGATATTTTAGTAAACTTTTCAAATAGTTCCTTAGTTATTCTTGCCGTGAATCTGCATCATTCTCGCCTATTGTGCCTGTTATCTCCGTATGCAGCCCGACACTGCACATCATTAATAGCAGCCTTCATCTCACAGCTAGAACATGGCACCAACTCAATCTTTATTTCTGTGTGCAACTCTGATGTTCCTCATGCATCATTTTCTGATGGCACACTTTCTATTGCCTGTAGGTCGTGATCTTTCCCAGCAGGGATATTTAAAAATACTTCCACAACATACTAAGGTCTTTCTATCATATGCAAGATTTGTGCAATCGTATTAATATTTATATATAAAAACATGCAGCATTGATTTTTGCTCAATGTGCTCAGACTGGAGATTTAAAAGCCATTACCAAACAGCATTGCCTGCAGTGTATTTCTATCTTCAACTGAAAGAAATTCCTGGTAGTTTCTGTTTGAAATACTGTGCCTCCATGAAATTTTTCATGTCTGTGGGAAAGATGGAAGTTCATAACCTATTCTGTAATTCAACTGTTGTCATCTCCTTAGCTGTTTAACAAATGAAAGTTGCAAACATTATAATAGAACAATGTTATTCAAGACAAATAGTGCAATTGAGGTTATTTATACAAAGGATAATATGCTACAAGTGCATCCTAGAGTTTCAGGTTGTAACCTTGGGCTGCAAACATCTATGTATAATTCAAAATACCATGCAGAAAATTTAAAATGAGAATATCTGCACACATATTGAAATATGGAAAAGTTACAAATGGTGTGATAGCCTGAATGCATTTCAGGCTGACTTACCCTATCCTGTTCTTTGCAGACTCTTCACTCTATGCCCTTACTCATTCAAGTCTGTTCAAACCTTGCCCTACATTTGCTGATCTATGGCACCAGGTCACATAACATGGCAATTTAAAATTCTTAACTGTGTTTTTTTTTCCTTGGACTTGATTCTCCCTGCCTCTGTAATCTCCTCCAGCCTGAAAATTATGGCCTCCAACTCAGCCCTGAGATTTATCGCACTATTATTGAGAGTTGTAACTTTGATTGCCAAAGCCCAAGGTTCAAAGTTTCCCTCAATAAAGCTCTCCACCTCTCTGCCTCTCTTTTCCCCCTCATCCCTTCTTAAAGTCAATTAAACAGGCATCAGCTCCAACATCACAGTAAGTTTAGTTTAATGAAGCATAAGAGAAGTGTGAAATGGAAAGGACCCTTCAGTCTGTTCTCTTTTCTCATTTCCTTCATCTCCACCACATCTTTTCCCAGGATGAGGCTTTCCATTCCAGGACATCACAGATCTCGTTCATTTCCTAAATATCTGCACTCACCCCATCTTCCTGCCCCCCTTAACAGTAAAGGAGATCACCTTGTACTTATCTACCAGCACATGAACCTTCGCACCCAACAAATCATTCTCCACAACTTCTGCCAGCTCTGAGGCGATCCTATCCAAACATATTTTTACCTACCCCCTCATTCCCTCCATAATCCCATTGTCCATTCATCCATCCCCATTAATCTCCCTCTTGGCACTTATCCCCTGTTAACTGCCTAAGTGCTACACCTGCCCATTCATCTTCTCCCTCACCTCCATTCAGGGTCTGAAACAGTCCTTCCAGGTGAGGCAACACTTCACCTGCAAATCTACTGGGGTTATTTATTGTGACTGGTGCTCCCGATGCAGCCTCCTTTACATTGGTGAGACCTGTCGTAAATTCTGGGGCCACTTTGTCAAGGACCTCAGCATCATACAGCAAAAGTGTAAGTTCCCAGTGGCCAAATATTTTAATTCCAATTCCCATTCCCCTTCTGGCATGTCAGTCCATGGCTTGCTCTTGTGCCATGATGAGGCCACCCTCAGGTTAGAGGAGGAACACCGTTCATTCCATCTGAATAGCCTCCAATCTGATGGAATGAATATTAACTTCTTCTTCTGTTTAAAAACAATTTCCTCCCCCTCTCCTCTTCTTCTATTTCCCACTCTGGCCTCTTATGTCTTCTAATCTGCCCATCATCTCCCCCGAGTCCCCTTCTCCTTCCTTTCTCCTAACTTTTATTCTTCTCTCTTATCAGATTCCTTCCACTCCAGCCCTTAGCTTTCCCACCAACCTAGCTTCACCTACTACCTTTTAGCTATCCTCCTTCCCCCTCCTCCTGCTTTTTTATTCCGGCGTCTTCCCCCTTCCTTTTCGGTCCTGAAGAAGAGTCTCAGCCTGAAATATTGATTGTTTATTCATTTCCAGAGGTGCTGCCTGACCTGCTGAGTTCCTCAAACATTTTGTGTGTGTTGCTTTGGATTTCCAGCATCTGCAGAATTTCTTGTGTTTATGTCCTTCAGTCCATGAGTTCCAACTGGAACTAATTCTACCTCCACCAATTTTTGTGTTATCTGCACAATAACATTACTGATCAGCCCACTGTTCCAGACCTAGAGATCCTAGTGCTGAACCCTGCAATAAAACACTGGTCACAGACCTCCAATCAGAACAAAACCCCTGCACTACTACCCTTTGTCAAGCCCATTTTGAGTCCCATTCTTCCACTAAAAATTCTTCTGTATAAACCCACCATGAAGAATCTTCTTGGATCCTTTACTAAAGTCCATGCACAAAATATCCAAAGGAAAACCAAACCAAATTGAAAGATGTGATTTCCCTTGCAAAAATCTATGCTTATCTCTAAAAATGTAATGATTTTCCAAATGCGTAATATTCTTATCCTGAAGGCCTTTCTCCAGTAATTTCCTTATCATTGACGTAACACTCATTAGCCAACAACTTTCTGATTTGTCCCTATTGCCCATCTTAAACAAAGGAAAATTATTGAACAGTGTACCTGATGTCACTTTTCAGTTTTATAAGTTCATAGATAGGCCACAAGATGGAGTGCCAAGCAATCAGGATGCTTTCTCTTCAGAGATATTGAAAAGCTGGTGTGGGTTGTTTTGAACTGCAGACTTAAATCTTAAGACTTGTGGAAAAAGGAATCATTTCCATTCAAGCATAAATCAAGTAGCCTGCTGTATTTCCATGTGCATGAGCTTTCTATTAAAATAACATATAATCAATTATTTTGTTAAACATGACTACTGATTATAATCAGGAAGGAAAGTTACACATAAGAAGTGGAGGGTTTACAGTTTTCAAAATATTAAGCTTTTCGAGTGAAGAATGAGATAAAAGAATGTAAGGAGATAGGCTATGACAGGTCAGGTGATAAAAAGTAAATGTTCATATTGCAGGTTTATTGCTAAACTCAGCTTTCTAGTCTAGTAGCATGACCTTTCCAACGGTTCAGTTTTATTGAATAGAAACATAGAAACATAGAAAATAGGTGCAGGAGTAGGCCATTCGGCCCTTCGAGCCTGCACCGCCATTCAGTATGATCATGGTTTATCACCCAACTCAGAACCCTGTAACAGCCTTCCCTCCATACCCCCTGATTCCTTTGGCCATAACGGCCATATTTAACTCCCTCTTAAATATAGCCAATGAACTGGCCTCAACTGTTTCCTGTGGCAGAGAATTCCACAGATTCACCACTCTCTGAGTGAAGAAGTTTTTCCTAATCTCGGTCCTAAAAGGCTTCCCCTTTATTCTTAAACTGTGACCCCTCGTTCTGGACTTCCCCAACATCGGGAACAATCTTCCTGCATCTAGCCTGTCCAATCCCTTTAGGATTTTATACGTTTCCATAAGATCCCCCCTCAATCTTCTAAATTCCAATGAGTATAAGCCTAGTCAATCCAGTCTTTCATCATATGAAAGTCCTGCCAACCCAGGAATCAATGTGGTGAACCTTCTTTGTGTTCCCTCTATGGCAAGAATGGCTTTCCTCAGATTAGGGGACCAAAGCTGCACAATACTCCAGGTGTGGTCTCACCAAGGCCTTGTACAACTGCAGTAGTACCTCCCTGCTCCTGTACTCGAATCCTCTTGCTATGAATGCCAGCATACCATTCACCTTTTTCACCGCCTGCTGTACCTGCATGCCCACTTTCAATGACTGGTGTATAATGACACCCAGGTCTCTCTGCACCTCCCCTTTTCCTAATCAGCCACCATTCAGATAATAATCTGTTTTCCTGTTTTTGCCACCAAAGTGGATAACCCCACATTTATCCACATTAAATTGCATCTGCCATGAATTTGCCCACTCACCTAATCTATCCAAGTCACCTTGCAACCTCTTAGCATCCTCCTCACAGCTAACATTGCCGCCCAGCTTCGTGTCATCCGCAAACTTGGAGATGTTGCATTTAATTCCCTCATCTAAGTCATTAATATATATTGTAAACAACTGGGATCCCAGCACTGAGCCTTGCAGTACCCCACTAGTCACTGATATAAAGTTAAACTTCTAACAAATATTCTTTGCTCAGATTTTTGTTGTAAAGAAGAACCACTCTCCAGTTCTTAATGAGTATTGCAAGCGCAATCAGTTTGAAATTGGAGGCACAGACATGCAAAGTATAACAACCAGGAGAATTCTTGTCTACAGTAGTCAAACGCAAGACATTGGGGTTATGCCACTTAGCACATTGAACATGGATTCAGGTTGGGATGTTGTGTCTTCAGAGGGTCAGCCCTCATAGCACTAGTTGTAGCTGTCTGGGATCTCTGTCACCAGTAGCTTTTAAGACAATCTGTGTGACTTTTGTTGACACAGCAAAGATATCTGAAAAACATCATATGCAGGTGATGGCATTTAGTAGCAAATAGTATAAATATCAGAAAGGCATGAAGATTTTTAGGAAAGACAAGGAAAGTGATAGAAAGGTGGGGTTACAGAAAGAAGAACTAGAATTCATTTCTCAAACTTCAATTTCTCTGATGGACAACTTGTTTGTCTGCAACTTATTGGTATGTTCTTCTATTGCTATTGCTCTGTACTTGCATCATGACCATCCCTATCAGATAGACCTTTTCCTGAAGAAATATAACTGAAACAAATAATAGAAAAATCTCAAAATAAGAAAAAGGGAGGTTTTATCTCGTGTTTTATCGTGATCAGTTTCTTGTGTTTCATGCGTGGCGCAGAAGTGTAATGGTTAGTGTACCACTTTACAGCATCAACTGTAAGATTGAGGTTCAAGTTCTGCCGTAGTCTATAAGGGGTTTGTAACATCTCCCCATAACTATGTATGTATCTTCTGATACTCCTGTATCCTCCCACATTCAAAAGACTTATGAATTAGAGTTAGTAAGTTGATGACATTTTATGTTGGCACTGGAAGCATGGCGCCACTTGCAGGCTGCCCCAGCATATCTCAGGCTGTGTTGGTTCACTGACGTAAAAAAAAATGCATTTCACTGTATGTTTCGATGTTGAGATGTACATGTGACAAATTCTAAACAAAACAGGGAATGCTGTAAATACTCAGCAGGTCAATATATACTTATGTATAAGGTATTGCTTGAAGTAATATTGCTGGGTTTCATTGGCATGGATGCTTAAGCGAAAGATCTCTGATTTGTATTTGCAAGTGCAGTTTAAGACCCCTTCATTTATGTGACAATACATTTAGAGAGATACAGGCAGCAAGCCGTTTGGTATAAGTTAGCCGCAGGATAACATTCAAATATTGTCTCTGCAGCTTGCAGAAGAGAAGGTAAGGACAGAGTGATGCCTACTAAGGATTCTGGTGGGGAGAGATTGAAGTGGTTGTTGAGGAGACTGGGTGATTTCTTGCCAGGATGTGTCTTTGCAGTGAATGGAGTTGATAATTGGAGTGTAGATCTAATCGGTCGGACAGTTTAAGGTGCTAGTCAGGTGGTTGCTGTCAAATTAAGGACTGGGTAGGTAAGGAGATTACAGAGTGAATTTGTTGGGATGTGAGGAAACACTCCTTTTCCTACTGACCTACACATCAGTAATATGAAAACAGTGACTTAATTGATTCAGCCATTCTCATCTTCTTTTAACCAGCATGTTTTTGAGAACAATTTGAAGCTTTTACAACTGACCTTCCATCTCCCCTGCCCATGAGCCCATAAGACAAAGGAGATGAATAAGACCAATTGGACAACTCAGTCTGCTCCACCATTCCTTCATGGCTGAGCCTTACTAATCAAGAACTTTAGATGTACCTAACGACTTGGCCTTCACAGCCATCTGTGGCAATGTAATCCACAGAGTCACCAACCTCTGGCTGAAGAAATCGCTCCTCATCTTTGTTCTAAAGGGTCATTCTTGTATTCTGAGGATGCCCTCATATTCTGAGGCTGTGCCCACTGATCTTAGACTCCCCCACTATAAGAAATATCCTCTCTATGCCACTTGTCCTTTCTCTGTTAAAACCAGCTTTGGGCTGGTTCATGGCAGACTGGGCTCCTGTTTCACATCCTTAACAGTATAATCTCCAACCCAACTCAAACCTGAGCAGCATTGTGGACTTAATTTACCTCTGAAGAATAATTGCTATGCCCAACAGAATTAATTTTCACAGCTTTTGTAGAAATTGCAATTTCAATAGTTATGCTTTACATAATGAATGAATTCAATTATGTAAAGCATAACCATTTCTAAAATCTAATTTTGAGGTTAAATCATGTGAAATCGCAAGATGAAACAGTGAGATAAAATGCTCTTCGGTATCAGAATCCAATTTAGGATTACTGTCACTGATACCTATCATGAAACATCTTGTTTTTCAGCAGCAGTATAGTGCAAGACCAAAAAACAAACACAGCTTACGTAGAATAAATAGACAATAGACAATAGGTGTAGGAGTAGGCCATTCAGCCCTTTGAGCCAGCAGCGCCATTCACTGTGATCATGGCTGATCATCCACAATCAGTACCCTTTTCCTGCCTTCTCTCCATATCCCTTGACCCCACTATCTTTAAAAACTCTATCTAACTCTTTCTTGAAAGAATCCAGATAAATAAATAAATTTAATTAATATTGTGAGAATGAGGAGGTAGTATTCATTGACCATACAGAAATCTGATGGTGGAAAATGTCGGCGGAAGGGTCTCGGCCCAAAACGTTGACTGTACTTTTTCCATAGATACTGACTGACCTGCTAAGTTCCTCCAGCATTTTGTGTGTGCGTGTGTGTGTGTGTTGCTTGGATTTGCAGCATCTGCAGATTTTCTTTCTTATTCCTAAAATGTTGACTGCATGTCTTTAGGCTTCTCTACCTCTTCCTGGCTGGTCATAATGAGATGAGGCATATTCTGGATGGTGGGGATCCTCGATGATCGATGTCACCTTCCAGAAGAACTGCCTATTTAAAATGTCCTGAATAGTGGGTAGGTTTGATCCCACAATGGAGCTGGCTGAGGCTACAACCCTCCGTAGCCTATTTCAGTCCTGTACAATGCAGCCACCACACCAGGCAGTGATGCAACCAGTCAAAATGCTCTTCACTACACATCTGTAGAAATTTGACAGAATCTTTGTTAACATACCAAATCTCCTCAAACTCTGAATGAAATGTAGCCGCTGGCATGCCTTCTTCGCTATCGTATCAATGTGTTGGGTCCAGAATAGCTCCTTTGAGATGTTGCCACCCAGAAACTTGAATATGCTTACCATTGCACCACTTCTGCATCAATGTGGACTGGTTTGTATTCTCCCAACTTCACTTTCCTGAAGCCCACAATTAATTCCGTGGCTTTCCTGATGCTGAGTGCAAATTCATTGTGCTGCAACAATACTCAACCAGATGATCTATCTCACTCCTCTACACCTTCTCACTGACATCCGTAGGATACAAAGGCATAATCTCTTGTAGTTAAGCAAGCAGCAAAAAAAAAAATTAACTCATGATGGATGAACATTGGCTAAAATTTGACTGATATTTTTATCCTAGCTTCTTAAGTAGAACCAATGGGCCTTTAAATGATCTTTTAGGACAGGCTGTGAGCTGTCTACTTTTTTCAATGAAATCTGTTGTCTAACAATCTACAAGGACTGCATATCTATGGAGAAACAGCAAAATTAGCTCTACCAGACTGGTTTCATTAACAGGAAATGTTCTTATAATCTAATTGCTGGAGGTTTCCAAAACATTCATAAACTCATAATGTTCCACATTGAAGCATCTTTATATAATTATGGTCAAAACATCAAAGACTATGTGGCTCCCACAAAGAGTTCATTTGACTATTGCACTGACATAGAAGTAAGAGGGAGCTATTTCACACAATTATGACAGTTTAGGATATAGGAGGTGTTTTACTGAATTGGTACTACACCTATCAGATTATCATAGGTATGAATTTTGAATTTAAAACAATAACATTCAGGGAATTATGATTGAATTGCAATAAGCTCTGGACCGAATTGATCCCCTGGAAATGTGGGAAAAGACTCCTCTGAGTAATTGAAGGGATAGATGAATTTATGCATAAAATCCTCTCAAATAAAAAGAAAGAACTGTATATATGAGTGATGTTTAAATCAAATTTAATTTGTAGGAACAATTGAATGCTGGAATAGTTTGCATTCAAAGTTAGAACAGAGAGATGTGCATCTGAATTGTATTCACAGTTATAGTCAAGTGTTAAAACTATGTAAACTTAATTGTGTGTAGTATTTTTGCAGTATTCTACATCAAAAATATCTTCTTGTGATGTGCTGTTTTATGTTCAGTGTTTGCATTATGTTATTTTATTTCCAGTCTTTGCTCAGTCTTAAGAATTATCTGAAGGGTTGTGCCTTTACCAGTTTAATCCCACCTGACAAGTTGAAACTAAATTTAGCAAAGAAGTTCAGAGACAACTTACATTCAGAACATGATTTATATATTTTTTTGTAAATATTGATCAAATTTGAGAATAAAATGACATACTGAAGTACTTGTGTTACTCCAAAATTCTCTGAGCTTTCTTTAAGAGGCACATTGGAAAATTGTAATTACAGGTATATGATGTTACTGGTAAGTGGAAGGTTAATTCAAGAACTAGTGAGTTTAGAACATAATGGTTAAGTTACTGTACAAAAACTGTAGACTTTTATTGAGGATCATTTAATTTGAGTTTAAATCCTACTAATGGAGCTGAGAAGTTGAACTTCAATTAATTTAAACTAATCTGGAATTATACAATTTATTTCCATAATGGAGATAATGAAACTGTGGATTGTTGTAAATAAACTCACTGATACTCTTCAGGAAAATAGTCTTCCTGCTCTCACACAATCCACCACCCTGACATGGTTAACTCTACTACATTCTGGAAAATCCCAACAAACCGCTTAATTCAAGGAAGGCCACTAAATGTTAGCTTTACAAGTGATGTTCATATGCAATTATCCCAGAGCTCATTATCGAAATGATGGATTAGAGTTAATTAAAACACAGTTACGTGTAGAATCTTTTATTTGAACAGGTCTTAAGAAGAGAGTTTGAATCCAAGGCTCACCAATGCTTGTACAGATCAAGCTACAAATCACTGTCCTTTATTGATGCCTCTTCTTACATCCATGTTGTTGTCCTGCAGTGTCATATTCCTGGTGTTTGTGCCATTCTCAACTGTAGCAGTCTTTTATAAGTCCTAGCACTGCATACACAATTACAGTTAGTGAAAGATCGATTGATTGTGTTGCTAATGATATAATAATAACAATATACAGTAATTACAATACTTGAATAATATTAACTTCAACGATAATATGCTTATAATGAATGTTCATGGGTGTTTCAAGACAGAATGGGGACAGAGAGCTCATTAAAACGCAAAAAAATCAGTCAAGTGTGTTAATCAGCTCAAGGTCCCCTAATCTAGCATAAAACATACTGGAACTTTCATTACCTCCACATGACAACAGCGAAAAAGACTAACACCATAATTCCCATCTATATGTAGGATTCTAATATATTGTGTAATTTTCATTCCAATTACAAATATGGTAATGATGTTTTCTTCCCCAAAATTACTCAGTCCAGTGGGATATCAAACACCCTAGTAAGCAACAGCAAGAGAAAGTCTTTCTGAAAATACTGAATATCATAAAATATCTGTTCATTTCTACACAACTGTTGCACTGCTAATAAATTAGCTCTCAAATTGTAGAGTTTATTGCATCTGTAAAATGACCACTAAGATTCCTTTTGAATTTCAAATATTTCCATTGTACAATTTTGCAGCTTTCAGTACTGCAGGCCAACAACTCACGGGTTGGGAAGGATCAGAGGAAGAAGTAAAGATTCATTCTCTCTCTCTCTCACTCTCTCTCAGAAACACACACACACACGCACACACACACACACACACACACACACATTTTGCCATGTGCTGAAGCCATATAAGATATTCTAAAAAATGTAAGGTCGAAAACTAAATAAAAGTCTGCAGTTATTTTCCAAGTGGAGCCTCTTAAGGCTTCAAAGGAAATTTAACGGATTCAGCTAGGTCACCTTCAGCTGAATATTCTTGGAATTTTGGTGTGATGTGTGGAATATATCGAGCTTCACACACAGAATGAAAATTATTTGTTCTTCCACATCTGCAGGAGTTTGATGCATTTTCCTTAACCTTTTCAGATCTGATTTATCAATAAGCATTTTTAAGGGGAACTTAAAGCTAGTGGGTTTAGCTGTTGGATATGGAATGATGACTTTTTTAATGGTTGTTATACTCCAGCTATTTTTCTTTGGTGAGGTGTCGGGGACAGTTTGAGAAATAGAAACCATGTAAAATAATATCCTGTATGTGGCCCATCCTGCCCAGTGTTAGCATATGGAATTAAATGAGCAAATAAATCTAACAAAATAACTCATAGTTAGCAGAAGGGCAAGGGAAAAAGAATCAAGAAAGATGAGAGCAAATGAAACAAATATTGAAACACAGGAGACCATGCCAGCTCTTGATATCAGCTGCTTAATGACATTTGTGACCTAATCTGTACTTGCTAATTCTCTTGCCCCTTTGTGGTTTTGGTTCTTAAGTCTATAAATCTCAAATTTAAAAGTAACAACTATTAATACCATTATCTTTAACCGGGTAACAACTGAATATTGTTTTTTATTGTCAAAAGTGCTCTTATGTATTCACCCTTGTAATGCTGAAATAACTGCTTGTGCCTTTAAGAGAAAACGGTGATGTCATTAGGCAAGCATGGAGGAGAAGAACAGTTACAATATTCTAGAAAGGCAAATATGGAGTGCTGGGAGCTGCTTTTCCCAGGTGTGCTGGTCATTTGGTGAGGAAAGGTTCTCACGAGTAAGGTATTGGTGCTGGGTAGCATGGTCGTGTGAGTTCCTTATCGGCATGAGCAAGAGGAGTGTTTGTTTCAGAGTCTAGCCTATAAGTGCCTGGAAGTTAAGCACAGGTGTACCAAAATAGTCACTACCATAATAGTTTTGTATATTTTGTTTTACTTATTTCCATACTGCATACATAACTAGTTGATAAACAAGCGCGTGGGCCAAAATTAAGCTGAGATTGTAACAGCAAAAACTGTTCTTTTTTCAAACTCATTTTGTTGTTGTTATTTCGATATCCTCTTTCTGCATTAAGACATCTAAAACAGAAAAAGGAATAAAAGACCCAAATAAGTATTTGTAGTCTTAAGTGTATTTTCCCAGGCTACAAAATATCATTAACAATTTACCTGGCATCAAATTCCACATGTAAAACAGATTTCCTCCTATTTTGTGTCAGACTACTTCATTGCTTCAAGGCATGGCTCTATTTTTTTGACAAGGCATCCTTGTCTTGAACTTCTCAACCCTACCTTCTCCTGCATACACCGCCCAACAAGAAGATAAAAATAAGCAACATGTCAAAGAAACGTCATCTATTAAATATGAAATTCAAGTGTAGAAGTAGATGGTACACAAATTTTGGGATTCCTTTGTTTCATGCTGTCTCTCTTTATATACTGGTATACCCATTGAAATCATAGAAAAATACATGAACACCATCAGAATGTAACGCATTGCATACAAGATAACGCTATTGGCTAATTGCCACTCATGTAGTGTCAACTGGAGAGTTATATTTCCATTAAAAGTGTCAAGGAAATATATTTCTAGCCAAGAGACCAGGGATTGAAAGACGTTGGTCTACATAGGGATACTTTTAATTCCAGCAAATTCCCTTTGTAGGGAAGTTCTGAATAGACACACAGTTCACATTCTGGTGAAGTCATTTTGAAACCTACTCCCCAAGGGACACATTCTTTTTAAAGATATGGTCTATAACTTGCAAATCTAAATCGATTTTTCTGAAGTAGCATTGTACCATTTACCTAGTTTCCAGAGCTCAGTTTTACCCAGTGCTTCTCCATTGTTACTTTGTGAGTTTCCATCAATGCCAGAGCTTTAAAAGATCCTGTACTTAGTTGGATCATTAATTTCTTGCAGCCTTTAATAAATTACTGACATTTCTTTTAAGCATATTGGAATGGGAGAAGTAAGATTACTAATAATGGATGTATTCGAATTAAGAGAAACATGCTGTGGAACAACCAGCTATTCACCCATCTGGTTCTACTGGTGTTTATATTTCACTCCCTGATCCTCCAGAGCTTGAGGCCTTGTACCAGGCAGATAACCTCTTCTGCAATGTCAACAAGACAAGGGAGATAGTTATCAACTTCGGAAGATTTCGCACCACTCTTTACATCAGTGGCACAGCAGTGGAAACTGTGAGCAGTTTCAAACCCCTGGGAGTGCACATTTCGCACAATCCCCGAGCACGTCATACGCAATCAGGAAAGTTCACCAATGCTTCTGTCTGAGGAGGATGAAGAGAGCTGGATTATATACACCTATGCTCAATTAATTCCACAGATGTGCAGTAGAGAACATCCTAACAAGCTGCATCACTGCATGGTATGGAAAATGCACTGTGGCAGACAGGAAGGTATGACAAGGGGTCATCAAAACTGCCCAACACATCACCGCCACCAGCCTACCTGCAGTCAAGGACGTATATTCAGAAAGGTGCTGGAAAAGGGCCAGTAACATCATGAAGGATACCACCCACCCTGCTGATGGACTGTTTGTCCTACTTCCATCAGAGAGGAGGCTATGTAGCATCCACACCAAGGCCATCAGATTCATAAACAGCTACTTTCCCCAACACCTCCAACATTAACCCATCCCACCACACCCCCAACCACCATGACTTCATCATTTCCTGTCAATAACCTTATGCACAGATATGCCTGTGCCTGATTACTTTATGGACATACAGTCAATCTACGTATATAAGCTATCTAACATATTTATATTTATTGTGGCTTTTATTATTATTGTGCTCATTAACTTACTGTGTTTTCTTTGGGTGCTGCATCAGATCCAGAGTAACAATTATTTTGGAAATAATATTGGAAATGAAATTAAACAATTTTGAGTCATGAATCTTGAATCTTTTCTCATCTAACCTGATCATGGTTACCCCTTATTCCTTCTCTTCCCAGTTTTTATCTTGTTTTCTCCCCCATATCTAGTCCAGTTAGTTGTCATGCGCATCGATATAATAAAACTATTATATCCCTTTTTTTAGTTTAAGCTAGCACATCTGTGAACCTCCTGCTGTAGGTCACCTACTCTGCTGGAAGTAAATGAGGGCTCAGAGACAATGAGCAAAATCAACTACTTCTATTTGCATAGTCCCTTGTATGCACTAAAATGTCACAAGATGCTTCATTGAAATGTTAACAAAAGGCACTAGACATGAGCCACAGCAGGAGATGGAACATGGAAAAAAGAACATAAAAGCAAAGAAAAAGCTCCTTCAGTCCATCATGTCTATCTTGATCATTCTGCTAGCCTAAACTACCTTTATATGCCTGTACCCATGCCATCAGCCTCCATCCCCTGTCTGTTTATGTGCCTGTTTAAAACACTGCTGACATTTTTGCCTTCACCGCTTCCCAGGTAGTGCATTCCAGGCATGTACCACTCTATATTTTCACACAGATCATTTAGATATATATTATCATAAACATCAGATGTCCTAGCACTTATTTCTGCAGGCAGCACTGGTCACTATCCTCCAGTGAGAATAAGAACCCTCCACGACAACCCTCAGTCTTCTGTGATCAACACCATTTTCAATCCAATTTACTAAGTGCTCAGGGACTCCTTTCATTTAATTTGCTGAATGAGCCCATCATAAGGGACTTCGTTGAAAGATTTACTGAAGTCTAAAGATCGAAGTTCAAAGTTCGAAGTAAATTTTATTATCAAAGTATGTATATGTCACCATACACAACCCTGAGATTCATTTCCTGCAGGCATACTCAGCCTATAGAATAATAATTATAACAGGATCAATGGAAGATCAATTAGAGTACAGAAGATAACAAACCATGCAAATGCAAATATAAATAAATACCAATAAATAATGAGAAAGTGAAATAACAGGATAAAGAGTCCTTAAAGTGAGATCATTGGTTGTAGGAACATCTCAGTGGATGGGCATGTGAGTGTAGTTAACCTCTTTATTCAAGGGCAGGCTGGTTGTGGTTTAGTAACTGGTGGTGTGAGTCCTGAGGCTCTTGTACCTTCTTCCTGGTGGAAGGCGTGGTGAGTGAAAGTCTGCTGAACAGGGCTCACTCTCCACGTTGATTCCTCATGGCCTTGCAATAATTTGGCTTGGACCTGGCAAGTCAAATTTGCTGGCTGAGAGCCTCCTGGTTCTAATAGGCAAAGCAAAACTCAGACCTGTGGGCTTGTCAGGTAGAACCATCTTTTGAAGCTGCTGAAATAACCCTTGCAAGGTGGCATGCACCAGTAAACTGAATCTCAGAGCTGAGGTGGATGTGGCAGCCTTTAACATTAATGCAGCTTTTGAGTGAATGTGGCATTCAAGAATCTCAGTAAAACTGAGGACACCAAGGAGAGAACATTCCAGTGGTTGGATGTATAGCTCATTGTGGTCCCTAATAAAGGCTGATGAAAGGATTCCAACTAAACTTATAACTCGATTTCTCATCTACAGCTGCTGCCTGATCTACTGATTTTTTTCAGCATTTTCACTTTTTTGCTCAAGCTTCCAACATGGGCAGCATCTTTCATAATTTTTGTATCCCTATCTGCTTAATCTCTCCTTTTTTAACTCCTTCATCCCAGAATCAACTAAGTGAATCTTATTTCATTCATCTCCAATGCAAGCATACTGTAGGCTTCCCTAAACATGGCAACCAACATTTTATGCAGTCCTCCAGGTACAGTCTCGTCAACGCTCTATAAGACTACATCAAAACATCCACTCTACATTCTTGATCACTTACAATGGAGGACAACAGTACATTAGTATTTCTAAAACTACTTGTTGTAGCTGCATGCCAATACTTTGTGTTTCATTCAACTCTTCAACAGACCGCTGCACCAGAAAATTTTATCATCTCAATGCGTTAAATAATAACTTAACTGGAGAAGTCTACAGATGTAAATTAAAAGACCAAAGCAACATTCAGGCATGAGCAGATTAATGCCAGAGAATTATCATCTCCAGCAAATGAAATTCTCATCACCTGTACCTGATAGTCCATGGCATTGTCATTGCCATTGCCGTGTTTCCCATTAATAACATCTTGCGATCCACCAACTAAACTAGACCAATTCATAAACTACAGGGTTAGCATAGTAGGCTGAAGACCAGGTCTCTTTCTGTGAGTAGGCCTTTCTACCACCAGGAGTCAGGAATCTGTTGAGATATTCTCCACATGCCCAGGTGAGTGCAGTGCACACAAATCTTAACAAGTGTGACACCATGCTAAGAAAAAGACAACTTGATCGGTAAGAGTCTCGGCCCGAAACATCGACTGTACCTCTTCCTAGAGATGCTGCCTGGCCTGCTGCGTTCACCAGCAACTTTTATGTGTGTTGTTGAACCACCTTAAACATCTATTTCATCCACCAGCACACACAATGGTTTGTGTGTGAATGCTCGACAAAATCTATATATTTGGTGATACACTGCGGAAAAAGCCATTCCAGCCCTTTGAGCCACACCGCTCCTGTAACCCTGACAAACCCAATTAAATATAACCTATTAATTTATTAATTTACCCGGTACATCTTTAAACTGTTGGAGGACACCAGAGGACCTGGAGAAAACCCTTGCATTCCATGGGGAGGGTGTGCAGAGACTCCTTAAGGAAGCACCAGAATTAAGCTCCAAACTCCAGAACACCCCAAGCAGTAATAGCATTGTGCTAACCGTTACATTGCTATGGCGTCCAGTAGGTGGCGCTTACTCACCCAGCATTTGAACAAGGCATTTAACATTATGCAGGATTTGGAAAGAGTTATTAAAGAGAGGAAGAAAATATTCTCAAGGGCTGAATGTTCAATGACTAAAGGATACAGATTTGATAAAGTTGATAAAAGAAAGTGCTTTTTTTAAAATGTGGTACACTGTATGTGGCAAACACGAGGAAGTATGTGGCTTGGTTTTCAAAAGCATAGACTATAATACTGGTGATGAAGATTTGATTTTAACTTTCAAACAGAGATTTGAGAATTTCTGAAGGAGAGGAAAAGATGGCCAAATAGGATCACGATGCTTGCTCTGTGAAATAGCTAGCAATTTCTGATTTGCAGAATGGTCTTGCTGTGCAGTGCACTGTTCCTAGTTTATAGATAGGACCAACCTCACAATATACATTGCCATGGTTCAGTGAAACATGAGGTTAATAATAAATGTCGACCTTGTTGTCCACGTCCATGTCCTAAGACTAAATTTGTGAATGATAGGCTTCCTGCTCGACCTCCAAAATGAATTTTGATGCAACAGGAAGATGAATGGTAATTCATATATTCATTGCTTAGTTGTTTCCCTCAGTTACCAAACAAAGACAATTTATGATTTATGACTTCTTGTTCCTTTAAAAAAAAGCTTAGTCTTGGGAAAGTTTTATGATTTATACTTTTGCTGTCAGAAAATAGAGCACACACACAGACAAAAAAATCTGTTGAGCTGCAGAAGGCTGCAAAGGGAATACTTTTTGATAGAACTGAGAGAAAAATATTTCAGTGGTTGTGTGTTCTTTATTTTTACAACAGTTCACAGGCAAAAGTTGTCAGGGTGTTATCCTCAAATTCATGGCTTTGTATATTTTACATGTTGAGGAGCAAACTCCTAATGTCTTATGGTCTTGAAGTCTAAATCAGTTTGCTGTTCAAAGTTAACACATTCAGTAACAACTCTATCAATTGTTGGAAACCAATAGACTACAAGTGCAAGAGATTCCAGATATACCCTCAGGGGCTGCTTAATTAGGTACACCTTTGTACCCACTCATTAATGCAAGTATCTAATCAACCAATCATGTGCCAGCAACTCAATGCATAAAGGCATGCAGACATGGTGAAGAGGTTCAGTTACCAGTGGATAGAGGTAGGTTACTGTTTGTGGATGATGGGGCCTTGTGGAAAAGAGGGAAGAATGTGGAGCATGTAATTAGGAAATGATGAGGAGCAATTGGTGGAGTGAGGTTATGATTAGAGATGTAGATTTTCAATAGAAAAAATTCAAACTGTATTTTTCACCAGGAGAAGAATTGAAGTGGGAAAGAAGTTAAGGATGTATGGGATTGAATTAGAAGGGGTTGGCTCATTTAAATTTCTGGGAGTTATATTTGATTCAAGATTAATATGGGCAGACCATATCAGGAAAGTTGAGGAGAAATGTAATAAATGTGATGAAATGTTATAAATGTGATGAAATGTTTGACTGGTAGTGAATGGGGAGCAAGTTGTTCAGTGTTGAAGAGAATGTATGTGGCTTTAGTAAGATCTGTGTTAGACTATTGAAATATAGCATATGGATCAGCAGCTAGGTCTCTTATAAGGAAACTGGATATGATTCAGGCTCAGGCTTTGAGAGTGGGCAGTGGGGCTTTTAAAACATCAACAGTATCAGCTCTACAGGTAGAAGTGGGAGTAATGCCTTTGGAACTAAGAAGCATGCAATTGTTGGCAAACTACTGGGTTAATTTGCAGGGGAACAATGATTCTCATGCTGCAAAAGAAGTGTTGCAGGAGTGCTGGGAAAATGGGAGGTTTCAGAGGGATAACTTTAGTTGGGTAGGCAATGATATTGCTAAAGAATGTGAAGTGTTTGATCTAAAGATAAGTCCTTCAGTAATTTATCTGGTGATAGCTCCATGGAAGTTTGTATGGCCTGACATAGATTGGCATTTGTTAGAAGTAAAATGTAAGGAAAATATAAAATTGATTTGGTAAGTGTATTTAACTGTCAATGTGATGGAAAGTATAGTGATTATACTCAGATGTTATATGGATGGTGCTAAGGAATATGAACCAGGAGTGACAGGGTGACTATAGCAGCAAAAGAAATTGGAATGAGCAGGAGAACATCTAATAAGTTTAGGGGTGTATACAGTGGAGATGCTGGCAGTGTTGGTTGTGTTGTGATGGGTGGAGACAGCTAGACAAGTCAAAGTGTTGATATGCTCAGATTTGTCCTCAGTTCTAGCAAGTTTAAGGTCTTCACTCAAACAGTCAGCAAGATGTACCTTATGAAGTCCTTCAGTCAGTCACAAGAATGCAAATCGGGGAGGTCAGGTAAAATTTCTATGGGTTCCAGCACATGTAGGGGTGAAGGGGAATGAGAGGGTGGATGAGTTGGCAAAGGGGGTGTTAAAGAATGAAAATATAGAAATGCACATTAGTATCAGTAAAGCAGAGGTTAAGTGTGTAATCTGGGGAAAAAAATCAACCAAATGTGGACAGAAAGATGGGACAGAGGGGAAAAGGAGGCACTTGTATCAAATACAAGTGTTGCAGGTACTAGGGTAGGTAGTGGATACAGAAGAGAGGAAACTGTGGACTAGGTTAAGGCTGGGGGACTGTGCATTAAACAAAACATTGAAAATGATAGGGAAACACCAGTCATGGTTACATAGAAACATACATAGAAAATAGGTGCAGGAGTAGGCCATTTGGCCCTTTGAGCCTGCACTGCCATTTATTATGATCATGGCTGATCATCCAACTCAGAATCCTGCCCCATCCTTCCCTCCATACTCCCTGACCCCCGTAGCCACAAGGGCCATATCTAACTCCCTCTTAAATATAGCCATATAGCCAATGAACTGGCCTCAACTGTTTCCTGTGGCAGAGAATTCCACAGATTCACCACTCTCTGTGTGAAGTTTTTCCTAATCTTGGTCCTAAAAGGCTTCCCCTCTATCCTTAAACTGTGGCCCCTCGTTCTGGACTTCCCCAACATCAGGAACAATCTTCCTGCATCTAGCCTGTCCAATCCCTTTAGGATCTTATATGTTTCAATCAGATCCCCCCTCAATCTTCTAAATTCTAATGAGTACAAGCCCAGTTCATCCAGTCTTTCTTCATATGAAAGTCCTGCCATCCCAGGAATCAATCTGGTGAACCTTCTCTGTACTCCCTCTATGGCAAGGATGTCTTTCCTCAGATTAGGGGACCAAAACTTCACACAATACTCCAGGTGTGGTCTCACCAAGGCCTTGTACAACTGCAGTAGTACCTCCCTGCTCCTGTACTCGAATCCTCTCGCTATAAATGCCAGCATACCATTCGCCTTTTTCACCGCCTGCTGTACCTGCATGCCCACTTTCAATGACTGGTGTATAATGACACCCAGGTCTTGTTGCACCTCCCCTTTTCCTAATCGGCCACCATTCAGATAATCTGTTTTCCTATTTTTGCCACCAAAGTGGATAACTTCACATTTATCCACATTAAATTGCATCTGCCATGAATTTGCCCACTCACCCAACCTATCCAAGTCACCCTGCATACTCTTAGCATCCTCCTCACAGCTAACACTGTCACCCAGCTTCGTGTCATCCGCAAACTTGGAGATGCTGCATTTAATTCCCTCATCCAAGTCATTAATATATATTGTAAACAACTGAGGTCCCAGCACTGAGCCTTGCGGTACCCCACTAGTCACCGGCTGCCATTCTGAAAAGGTCCTGTTTATTCCCACTCTTTGCTTCCTGTCTGCTAACCAACTCTCCACCCACACCAATACCTTACCTGCAATACTGTGTGCTTTAAGTTTGCACACTAATCTCCTGTGTGGGACCTTGTCAAAAGCCTTCTGAAAATCCAAATATACCACATCCACTGGTTCTCCCCTAGGGTTGTGTGAGGAATGTCAGGAAGAGGAGTCAGTAGAACATGTAGTTCTGAGTTGCAGGAAGTATGGGATAGAGAGATGATGAGAATTCTAAGGGAATGGGGTGGGGGGGGGGGAGAGTGCAGGAATTCACTTTAAAAGGGTTGCTGGGCATGGGTGAGAGCATGGGTCAGGGTATTTTTTTAGGGTGTTTGTGTGGTCAGTCCCTGGCTGGATCAGTCATGATCTTCCTGAATAGCAGAGCAGGCTTGATGGGCCAGATGGCCTACTCCTCATATTTCTTGTGTTAACCATGCATTAGAACATTGGTGACAGAAGAGCACCTCTGTATGGACAACGTGTTGAATCCTGAAGTGGATGGGCTATAGCAGGAGAAGACCATGAACATGCACTCAGTGACAACTTTAGGTACCTTCAGTACTTAATAATAAAGTGGACACTGAGTGCATGGCCTAAATTACAAAGCGAGTTCATTGTTACATTCCTTGTCTCTGGAGGTGTACCTGTATACACAATTGGTAGTAGAAATAAATAATAAGGGCAGAGATAGGCTGTATAGACACAATTAATTTCTCAAGCTGGAAAGTCCAAATCAAGAGGGTATAAATTTATGATCAGAGGGGAAGGATTTAAAGGGAATCTGTAGAGCAAGTTTCCAATAATGGCAGAGTCTAGAACTCCAGACACAGCTTCAGAGTAGAAGGATACCCTTTTAGAACAGAGATGGGAAGGAATTCCTTTAGCTAGAGGGTGGTGAATATTCCTCTGCCTCCTGTAGTAACCTGGGGTATATCCCATTTTGTCCAGGGATAATTATCTATCCTGATGTTTTTCAAAAAGATTCAAAGGTTTATTTGATTGTCAAAGTATGTATGAACAATACCACTGATATTTGTCTTCTCCAGATAGCCATGAAATACACATGAAATTGCAAAAATAAACATACCTTGCAGACCCCAGAATCCCCACCCCTCCCCACAGAAAAAATAGCAATAAATCTCCATCCCTGGAAAGAAATCAGCAACAATAACAATCCCCAACCCCCCCACCTACAGAAAAAATGACAATATAATCCCCAAACCCCTCACTTGCAGAAAAGAGAACAATAGCAACACATCCCCATCCCCTCCCCCACAAAATACAGTGACAATAACAATTCATGACCCCCTCACTTGCAAAAAATAACAGTGAATGTAGCATCAAAATATCCCTCCCTCCTCACCCCCACCCACACACAAAGAACTAACTGATCACCCACCTGCCAATCGACCACAAGAACGAAAATGCCGAGAAACTGCAGGAGACCAATAGAAGTACTGTCCTATCACAAAAACCTTAGAACTTCGAACAATCCTTCCATGACTCAGAATTCACACCTGGCCTGAATGGTGACCTCCTTCGGGAGTAATTGCTGACCAGGTCTGAACACCTCTGCCCCACTGGTCGCCATCAGGAGCGATCGCTGACTGGGTCCAAATGTCCCTGACCCCAACTCTGCCTCTTTCTTAACTTCAATATATTCCAGCACATTGGCCTGTTCTATGCTGACCTTCCATTCATCAAGGTCCTCCTCAAATGTGATCACTGCAGCAAAATGTTCAATATGGATCTTCCTTACTTCCTCCAACTCCAAGGAAATGTTTTCCTCTATTCTCTGAGTGGTCCTACTTTCACTCTAGTCATCCTCCTGCTCTTTGCATGCCTGTAGAAAGCCTTGGGATTTTCCATAATTCTACTTACGAAGTTTCATTCACTTCCCTTCTAGCTCTCCTAAGTCACTTAAGTTCTTTCCTAGTTACCTTGTAACTATCAAGAGCTCTGTCTGATTCTTGTTTCTCAAACCTTCAGTATGTTTCTTTCTTCCTATTGAATCAATGTTCCACATCTTTTGTCAACCGTGGTTCCTTCACCCTACCATCCTCAATGGACAAACTTATAAAGTACTCCATGCAATTTCCCCTTAAACAACTTTGGCATTTCAGTTGTGCATTTTTCTGAGTATATATCTTTCCAATTTATGCTCCCGGTTTCTTATCAAATAGCATCATAATTCCCCCTCCCTTAAATAAATATTCCCCTATACTCTCTGCTCCTAACCCTGTTCAAGGCTGTGATAAATGTCAGAGATTTATGGTTGCTGTCACCAAAATGGGAACCTACTGAGAAATCTGTCAGCTGACCAGATTCATTGCCTAATAACAGATCCAATATGGCCTCCCCTCTATTCAGCCTGTCCACATCATGTGTCAAGAATCCTTCGTGGACAGACCTAACAAATTCTGACCTATGTATCCCTTTTGAACTAATGAGTTACCAATCAATTTTAGGCACGTTGAAATCACCCGTGCCAGCAACGCGGTTATTTTTGGACATTTCCAAAATCTGTTTTACCCTATCTGCTCTTGACTGCCTCTGTTGTTAAGGGGGGAGGGGAATGGCTATGGAATACTCCTAACAGAGTGATTATTCATTGTTTGTTTCTGACTTCTACCCACACTGACTCGGTAAATATTACCTCCACAACACCCTCCCTTTCTGAAAATGTAGTGCTGTTGCCAACCAGTAATGTCACTCCCCCACCTCATTTCACTCCCACCTTATCCATTCTGAAACATCTAAAACCGAGAACATCAAACTGCCAATCCCGCTGTTGTAACAGCCAAGTTTCTAATGGCTAGAACATTGTAACTCCATGTACTGATCCTTGTTCTTAATACTTTTCACATTAAAGTGGATACATTTCAACCTATCCAACTGACTGCATTTATGCCTTATTCAACTTCCTCACAGATTCCGTGCACATTGCATTTACCTTTATCTAACTGCACCATCATCTGACCTAACAGTCTGGTTCCCATCTCCCTGCCAACTTAGTTTAAACCTTTCCATCTGCTCTAGTAAACCTGCCCACAATGGCATTGTTCCCTCTCGAGTTCAGATCTAACCAGAGTCCTGTTTTTATACAGATCCCAATGATCCAGAAATCTGAAACCCTGCCCGTTTGCAGTCTTCAGTCACATACTCGTCTGCCATGTCATCCTACATTTACCCTTGTGTACACAGACAGCAATCCAGAGATTACTGTCCTTTTTATGGCTTTTAGCAAGCGTATTTGAGCTATGTTCAAAAATGGGCTTTCCTTGCCTTTGAAGAATGGTTTGCCTTTACAAAGTTCACTTCATTTGACTGCAAGAGAGAATTTTCTGAAATGTAGTGACCTTGACATATTGCCTTTGAAACTAAGTTGAGGCTGCTGACCATTTTAAGTGCTGCTCAAAATGTGTTCCCTGCGTTTTAGCAACTGCAGTGTAATTGACCTTGGAACAATGAATAAGGGAGCTGCCATTACAAGATGACAGAATAATGGGTGCGCGTATAATAGATTGCGACTGGTTCCTGAAACGCAGCAATCACTTTTTTCAGGCATGTAATCTTTTTAGCTGGAGAGATTAATAAAATTCACAGGAAATACACTATCTGACTTTTTCCATCTCATTGAATGTTCCCTAGATTTTGGCTTCATTTGAAAGATTTTTTTAAAAATATAAAAAAAAGAGGAAAATTATCATTGTCATAATTCTGGTCTGTTATATCTGCCTTCATGAACAGCCCCAGCAAAGTTCCTGAGCACTGGATGATAGATAACTAGAAAGGATGAATCCGAAGCAACAGCAAGTGATTCATGGTAAGTCTTACATTTTTCCAGAATTATTACATACTAATGGAGATAAGAACTATTCTGGCACCATGTAATGATACCTGAGATCCTCATTCAGCTGTAGGTTAATTAAATTGTGGCTCTCTATCCCAACATGGAAAACTCTGAAAAGGTAATATCACAAGGTCCATTCCAGGCTTCAACCCACTTGCTGAATCAATTGAGTTGTTTATTTAGGATGATCTGCCCAATAATGTTTGACTTTGTCTAATAGGTACTGATAAGACAGTTGATTGCTTCCATATTTAATACTATATAGGGCCACAGTCTTATTTCTGCCAAGTAATTTTAGATCCTTTTTTAGATTCATTGACTGGATCTTGGTGTGGCCAGCACCAGACCTTGGTTATGGTGAACTATGCGAATGCACTGCTCCTGTGGTTGGATATTCTATAATTCAAATCCAAAAACTAAAGTTGCGGGGAACTATTTCTTAATCAGGAATAGTGACCAGGAGGGAAACTTGTGGTGGTCTATGTTGTGCACCTTAGTGGTATAAGTCAAAGTACATTCGCCTTACAAATTTTGTCTAATGTAGTACATTTATTGTTAAAGAATGTATAAGTTATACATACAACACATACAAAATGCTGGACGAACTCAGCAGGCCAGACAGCATCTATGGAGGTGAATAATCAGTTGGTGTTTCGGGCTGAGACCCTTCATCAGGACTGGAAAAAGAGATGAGAAGTAGAGACAGAAGGTAGGAGGAGGGGAGGAAAAGGGACAAGGTAGTGGGTGATAGGTGAAACCAGGAAGGGGGTAGGGGTGAAGTAAAGAGCTGAGAAGGCAACTGGTGAAGAGATAAAGGGATGGAGAAGGGGGAATCTGATAGGTGAGAACAAAAGCCCATGGAAGAAAGGGAAGGGGGAGAAGCACCAGAGGGAGCTAATGGGCAAGTAAGGAGATAAAGTGAGAGAGGGAAATGGGAACGGGGAATGGTGAAGGAGAGTGACGGTCCATTACTGGAAGTTTGAGAAATCAATGTTCATGTCATCAGTTTGGAGGCTACCCAGACGGAATATAAGGTGTTGTTACTCCAACCTGAATGTGGCCTCATCACAAAGTAGAGAAGGCCATGGACTGACATGCTGGAATGGGAATTGGAAGTAGAATTAAAATGGGTATCTAGAGGGAGATTCTGCTTTTTCTGGCGGATGGAGAACAGGTGCTCAGCGAAGCAGTCTCCAGATCTATGTTGGGTCTCACCGATACGCAGGAGGACACATCAGGAACGCCCGATACAGTAGATAACCCCAACGGATTCTCCGATGAAATGTCGCCTCACCTGGAAGGACTGCTTGGAGCTGTGAATGGTAGTGAGGGAAGAGATGTAGCACTTGTTCCATTGTAAGGGTAAATGCCAGGAGAGTGAGATCGGTGGTGAGGGACAAATGGACAAGGGAGTTGCATAGGGAGAGATCCCTGCAGAAAGTGGAAAATGGGGGAGGGGAGGGAAAGATATGCTTGGTGCTGGGATCCCGCTGGAGATGTGGAATTTACAGAGGAAGTGAGGAAAAGAAGAACCCTATCCCTGGTGGGGTGGTTGGAGGATGGGGTGAGGGCAGACATGAGTGAAATGGAAGAGCTGCGGTTGAGGGCAGCATTGACGGTGGAGGAAGGGAAGCCCCTTTCTTTGAAGAAGGAAGAAATCACTTTAGTTCTGGTTTCCCCCTCTTCCATTACCTACTACCTTGTATTTTTTTTCCTCCCCTTTCCTCCACCTAATAACTCCAACTTCTCATTTCTTTCTTTGGTCCTGATGAAGGGTTTCAGCCCGAATAGCTCGACTATTTACTCTTTTCCATAAACACTGCCTGGCCTGCTGAGTTCCTCCAGCATTTTGTATGTGATGCTTGGATGTCCAGCATCTGCAGATTTTCTCTTGCTTGTGATAAATTATACACCTTGAGATTTGTTTGTTTACAAGCAGCCACAAAGCAAGAAACCCAAAAAACCCAATAAAAAAGAAAGACCAAAACCATTGCACAGAGAAGGAAAACAAAACACAGCATGCAAACAATAGATACAAACGACAGCATTCCAAACCAGATTGTGTCCTTAGATCTGCTCCTCAGTGTAGCAGGAGAAGTAGGCCCAAGCCTTGATCTCAGTTCAACATATTAGCAAGGCAAAAATGCCATGAAACTCGTAGAGATGACAGCAACCAGAGAGAGGAATGAACATCATGGGAGAATGACCGAAGTCAGCCAACCCCCACCGCCACACCGGGCTTTTCAGTCTGGGCCAACGTTTAAATTTTATGAGCACCAGACACACTCTAGGACATGGGCCTCAGTGCAGCGACACACCTGGTCTGCACAGCCCGATGCCGTTCTCGGTATCACCAAATTGGCCTGACACTTGGAGCGATCGAACCTCGCACCCAGGTTAGGTAGACGGGCATCAGAACTCTTCCACATCGACTGCTCTCCCAATTATTCACTTTAACAGTGACAACAACACCAACTCTGCCTGCGACCGCGGCTTGAACACGTTGCACTCCAGCTTGGCGATACATCAGTACGGCTCATCTTTCAAAAGAGCTTCTTCATTGTTTGCGATGACAATTGACCACAATTTACTTCAGAAACGGTGTTATTAATAACGTTTCTAGTTGTATTTCTTCCCTTCAGAATTTCAATAGTGCCATCTTAAACTGGAAGTGTAGTGTTACTCTACTTCAGGAGGTTTATCAGTGATTGTATTGAAGACAAAAAATGTGAAATCCTCTCTCACACTGCATGTTTTTCACATCAGTTGTAGTAATTCATATTTAAATAGCTTCTCATTGGCTTCTTCCCTGAGGTCTCCCAGTATTTCAGTGCGTGATTTATATCCTGAACCAAGAATTTGCTTTCAATTTATCCTCCAGCTGAATGGATTGTGTTTTGATATCAATGTTTTTATTGACATTAATGCTTTGGTCAATGTTTTCCAAGTGTGGTGGGTCTATTGTGCAGCAAGCAAAATTAATTTACTGCAACACTTCACCTGTGAGTCGACTGGGGTGATATACTGTGTCCGGTGCTCCCGATGTGGCCTTTTATATATTGGCGAGACCTGACGCAGACTGGGAGACCGCTTTGCTAAGCATCTATGCTCTGTCCGCCAGAGAAAGCAGGATCTCCCAGTGGCCACACATTTTAATTCTACATCCCATTCCCGTTCTGACATGTCCATCCACGGCCTCCTCTACTGTGGAGATGAAGCCACACTCAGGTTGAAGGAACAACATCTTGTATTCCGTCTGGGTAGCCTCCAACCTGATGGCATGAACATCGACTTCTCTAACTTCCGCTAAGGCCCCACCTCCCCCTCGTATCCCATCTGTTACTCATTTTTATGCACACATTCTTTCTCTCACTCTTTTTTCTCCCTCTGTCCCTCTGAATATACCTCTTGCCCATCCTCTGGGTCCCCCCCCCCTGTCTTTCTTCCCGGACCTCCTGTCCCATGATCCTCTCGTATCCCCTTTTGCCTATCACCTGTCCAGCTCTTGGCTCTATCCCTCCCTCTCCTGTCTTCTCCTATCATTTTGGATCTCCCCCTCCCCCTCCAACTTTCAAATCCCTTACTCACTCTTCCTTCAGTTAGTCCTGACGAAGGGTCTTGGCCTGAAACGTCGACTGCACCTCTTCCTACAGATGCTGCCTGGCCTGCTGCGTTCACCAGCAACTTTGATGTGTGTTGCTTTAATTTACTGGAAAATAGTTTTCTCTAAAACAAGACCTAACTAAATAGTAATTACAGCAACTTTGAACAATTAAAGCTTAGGAACCTAGAAGTAAGTAGGGGATAGTTACATATAAATTGTAGGGATAAAACTGCAGTGACATATAAATTGTAGGGATAAAACTGCAGTGCAGACACCAAAATCTGAAAGGGGAATTCAGTAATCCTCTCCCCCGCCCCTGGCTGAAGCACAGTCACTGTTTGCATTTTTCAGGAGACACAACAGAGCACGTTGGTAGACTGGAGATGTGTGACTGACTTATCGTGAAGCAATAATGGAGTCATTAAGGATGTTGTGCTATTCTGGTGTAATCTGGAGAATCTTTTGTCTCCTATTCTGCTGGTTGTGCTCTTAGCAGAAAGGTCAGCACAGTCAAACTAAATCTAAAATCCCAATAAATTGCAAAGTGGAACAGGTCAAAAGCTTTAAGTTCGTCGGGGTCAATATCACAAATGACCTGACTTGGTCCAACCAACCAGAGTCAACTGCCAAGAAGGCCCACCAGCATCTTTACTTCCTGAGAAAGCTAAAGAAATTTGGCCTGTCCCTTAAAACCCTCACTAATTTTTATAGATACACTGTAGAAAGCATTCTTCTAGGGTGCATCACAACCTGGTATGGAAGTTGTCCTGTCCAAGACCGGAAGAAGCTGCGGAAGATCGTAAACACAGCCCAGCACATCACACAAACCAATCTTCCATCGTTCGACTCAGTGCTGCCAGGATAATCAAGGACATGACCCACCCAGCCAACACACTTTTCCTCCCTCATCCCTCTGGGAGAAGGCTCAGGAGCTTGAAGACACACACAGCCAGATTTGGGAACAGCTTCTTTCCAACTGTGACAAGACTACTGAACGGATCCTGACCTGGATCTGGGCCGTACCCTCCAAATATCCAGACCTGCCTCTCGGTTTTTTTGCATTACCTTACTTTCCCTTTACTATTTTCTATTTATGATTTATAACTTAAATTTTTAATATTTACTATCGATTTGTACTCCAGGGAGTGTGAAGCGCAAGATCAAATATTGCTGTGATGAATGTACGTTCTAGTATCAATTGTTTGGGGGCAATAAAGTATAAAGTAAATATTTATACGTCAAACTGAGTTTCTCTGAGTCTTCTATTTGTTGCCATTCATATCGCTTTTTTCCACGGGAATAAGACTGTAAGAAATAGAATACAATTAGGTCATTTGGCACGTCTGCTCCACCATTCAATCATAGCAACACCATTCTCCTGTCTTCCGTCGTCTTGCAGTGACCTTTGACACCCTTACTAATCAACCTCCACTTTAAATATACCCTATGACTTGATTGCCTGTGGCAATGAATTCCACAGATTCATCTCTGTCTGACTCAGGAATACCTCCTTATTGCTTTTCTAAAGAGATGTTCTTTTATCTTGAAGCTGAAAACATCCTCCCCATGTCTACTCTTTCTAGGTCTTTCAATATTCAGTAGGTTTTAACCCTCGCATCCTTATAAACGCCAGAGAGTACAGGCTCGGAGTCATCAAATGTTCCTCATACATTAACCCTTTCAACCTTTGGAACATTTTTTATAAAACCCCTCTGAACCCTCTTCAATACTAGTGAATCCTTTCTTTGATATGGGGCCCAAAACTATTCAGAATGATCCAAATGTGGTCTGACCGATGCCTTATATAGTTTCATCATTGCATTTTTGCTTTTATATAACAGTCCTTTGAAATGAATGCTAACATTGCTGCCAATTCAACCTGCAAGGTAACCTTCAGGGAATCCTGCACTTCGACTCCTAAATCGCTTAGCACCTCCAATTCCTGAATTCTCTCCCATTTAGAAAATAGCTGATGTTTTCATCCCTTCTGAAAATAGAACATACACTTCCTTATGCTTTATTCGATCTGCCACTTTTTGCTTGTTCACCTAACCTGTCCAAATGCTTCTGCAGACTTCTTGCTTCCTCAACACAACATGACACTCCATCTACCTTTGCATCATCCAGAAGCTTGGCCACAAAGCCTAAAATGTCATCATTCATATCATTGACATATAATGTGAAAGGTAGCAGACCCAGCATTGATCTTGCAAAACACCATGTCTCTGGCAGCTCAGAAGACAACATTCCCTTCTTTCCCACACTTCGCCTTCTGCTGGTCAGCCAATCTTCTATCCATGTTAGTATACGGGTTCCTGTTTTGTTCTGCAAACTCATGTGTGGCACCTTGGGAAACCAGTGCTTCTTCATAGTCTAAACTAGTTGTAGAAGATGCATGAACAACCAGTAGGTCTAGAAACAGTGCCCCAGAGAACTGTTGTGCAGTGCCCTTGCCATATACATCTGAAGAAGGGTGGGGTGCAGATATAGCTCTCTACCCAAAGAATTGTCTAAGATGCACGGTAATGCAATCAATTTCATGTGCAGGAAGGGTAACATAGTGGGAACTGTGCAGCTTTAAGGTGTCTCAGCTGCACTGTGCTTTAGAACTAAAGTGATGGTGCTAATAGAAAATGAACAACTCCCCTGCTGCAGCCTGAATCAAAGGTGGTGATGAATCAGCATACATCTGGTTGAGTTGTGCGATAACAACAACTCAATATCAGCAAGATCAAGCAGCTGCTTATTGACTTCAGGAGAAAGAAACCAGAGGTCTATGAGCCAGTCCTCATTGGAGGGTCAGAGGTGGACAGGATCAATGAATTTAAATTCCTTGGGGTTATTATTTCAGAGAACCTCTGATCACAGCACGTAAGTGCAATTACAAAGAAGACACAGCAGCACCTGTACTTCCTCAGCAGTTTGTGGAGAATTGGCATGATATCTAGAACTTTGACAAACTTCCACAAATCTGCAGTGGAGAGTATATCGATTGGTTGCATCACAACTTGCTATGGAAACATCAACACCCTTGAATGGAAAATCCTACAAAAGTGGTGAATACATCCGAGTCCACCACGAGTAAAGCCCACCCACCAATGAGCACATCCACATGGAGCGTTGTTACAGGAAAGCAGCATTCATCATCAGGGAACTGCCACCACTCAGGACTTGCTCTCATCTCAGTGCTGCAATCAGGGAGAAGGTACAGGAGCTTCAAGACTCACTGCACCAGGTACAGGAAGAGTTACTACACCTCATCCATCAGGTTCTTGTACCAAAGAGGATAATTTCACTAAGCTTCACTTGCCCCATTATTGAAATGTTCTCACGACCAATGAATTCACTTCCAAGGACTCTTCATCTCATGTTCTTAATATTTATTGTTTATTTATTATTTCTTTCTTTCTGTACTTCCACAGTTTGTTCACTTGGTTGAAAGCCCAGGTTGGTGTTGTCTTTCATTGAGTCTTTGATGGTTATTATTGTATAGCAGGGGTTTCCAACCTTTTTTATGCCATGGACCCTTATATTAACCGATGGTTTCTTGGAGGTCAGGTTGGGAACCTCTGTTCTACGGATTTATTCAGTAAATTAATCTCAGGGTTGTATTTTCTAAATGGAGAGAAAATATAAAAATATTTTGAATGACCTCTCCTAATGTGTGTGAAGGGATTTCCCTGTGCAAAGTGAAGATGTCATTGTGCTGAAGTGGCTTATTTCTTTAAGACTAAAAGGAAATATTGCTATAACCAACTGAAGCATCATGGCAGAGAGGAACAACCTTTAGCGAGGGAAGTGTGGTCCGATTCTTGTACATTCCTAGCTCCTCACACTGACAGGCTTAAGAGATAAGGCCAGAAGAAGCTAACAGAAAACCAAAACCATATGATTCTTTTCGTGTTTTTGTTTCAGCTTGGTGTATGTTTATGTTAGGTTGTCCATCTGTTTACTGTGTTATGAGTGTGAAGTTTGCATCTTTCATTTTGAGCTGATTGTAAACACCCTCAATATGTACATTGAGTGACATAAGTTCTTTGAAATTGGTTTCACTTTAGCTACTTCAATTACATTTACAGTTGGCCACATTAAGTCCTAAGTGTGAGATTAGATATAGTTTTATTGTCAAGATGCTAAAATAATATTGTTATAGATTTTTAACATTTTTAGCCATGAGCATTCTGACATGTCATTTTATCAATTAGCATGGTTATAGATATTTTTAATTTTGGAAATTGAACTGTTTCTGCATCCAATCAAGCCTTACTACATGCTGAAATAAATTAAGCCATACTGTGAGGCTATTATTCATATTTACCACTTGAATCGATGGAAAACAGTCAGTTGTCCTTTTGGAATAAATGCAAATTTTACATCTGAGTCAAGCGAGTGAAGATCAAACAGAGGAAATAGAATACATTCCCTTTGTCTAGATTAAATTGTATGTTTTTGTGGATTTACAGTATTGATTTGACTGAACTTGGTCTGTTTTTGAATGAAAATAACTTTTTGAATGAAAGTTGAAAGTCTGAAATAAAAACTAAACATGATAGAAATATCCAGATTAAGCAACATACATGTAGTAAAATCAGAACATTTTGACAGAACACCTCTCTTCCCTCGTGCTTGCGGTGGTAGAGAGCTTGACAAAGAACAATCAGTTTCTGATAACACACACAAAACGCTGGTGGAACCCGGCAGGTCAGGCAACATCTATTGGAAGAGGTACAGTCGACGTTTATAGATGCTGCCTGACCTGCTACGTTCCACCAGTGTTTTGTGTGTATTGCTTGAATTTCCTCGTGTTTGTGTTTTTAAATTCAGTTTCTGATCATCTTTTGGCAACTTTGGATTTTGTGTAAGTAATACAGTTATGCTTTTCATCTATAATATCTCATCGGAAAACTCTGATGATCATGCCATTGTCCGTCATTGATTGACCAGGTCATTGTCTATCAATTGTTTCATGAGCAGGTAAATTGCTAATTATGCTAATTATCAGAGCCAGTCTGAATGTTACTGTGTACTTACTGCATGCAGATGAGGTCTCCTGTATTGTTTGTTGAGCTACAATTGAAAAAGAACACCAGGAAAATATTCCAACTGGTGATATTGTTATGGAAACAAAGTGAAGGAACTCAGAAGTTGAGGAGCCCCTGCAGAGTGTCCAAATTTATGACAACCACTATAACTTTTCCATGATGGGATCTTGCAGCAATGGTAAGTCACCCACCCCCGCCAAACAAAAATCTTGCAATTGATGCTCAGTTAAAAAAATGCTCTCATCAGAATCAGGTATATTTAAAACAAAGTCAGTTCTAATTTAAGAGCTTTGGGTTATATTTAATTCATCATCCTATATTACACAGTTTATAATCTTCCCAATTTGCCTTTGACAAAGAACATAAGGTGGAGTGTGACAAGGATGGTTTGCTGTCATCTATTTTATGTTTTCTTTGACAGCACAAGTTATTCTTACCCTTAGGTTCCATAAAACTACAGATCATTCTTCCAAAGCTCTGCCTTTGAGACAATACCACTATTGATGAAAACAATGGAGCAGAACATCCATATATTCATTCACTTTTGCAATATCAAATGGTTAAAACGTCTGAACAAGTTGTTGCAGAGAAATCTAAAATAGTTTATGCAGCAGGACAAAAGAACTAATTTACCCAAAGCTGAGATGGAATTGATTTCACAAATAATAAAAGTATTCTCAAGCCAAAGTCAAAGTTGAATTTATGGTCATGTGCACTAGTACATGGGCAGTGTACACAGATTAAAAGAACAACTTACCATATTTTTAGCATTATCATAAGTACATAGCAATATTTCAGTAGCATTCATAAAAAAAACAAAAAACAATGTTGCATATAATTTTTACAGGAAAGTAGACAGAGGATGAAAAAAAAATTAAAGTCCATTTTATAGATAAGTAATCAAAGTGTTCATAATGTTTCCAAGGTAGTGCATACAAAATGCTGGAATAACTCAGCAGGTCAGGCAGCAACCATGGAATTGAATAAAGAGATGGATGTTTCAGGCCGAGATCCCTGTGCAGGACTGAAAAGGAAGGTGGAAGATGCCAGAATAAAAAGGTAGGGAGAGGGAATGGAGGATAGCTAAAAGGTGATAAGTGTAGCCAAGTGGGTGGGAAAAATATAGTACTGGGGAAGAGGATATCTGATTGGAGAGGAGAGTGGACCATAGCAGAAAGGGAAGGAAGAAGGGAAATACCATTCTTGGATCAAGTGTATACATCCCCACTGGTGTCTCGAGCCTTCAACTATCACCCCTTGCCACTGGTAGCCCCATTTCACAAAATGAACACAAAGTTTAGTCCCTTACATACACATACACACACACACATACACACACACACATACACACACATACACACACATACACACACACACACACACACACACACACACACACACACACACACACACAACTTTTATCTACATTTAGCTTTCCAATGTGTTTCTGATAACTCGTATTCCCACATAGCCTCCAAACCAAACAGATCCAAGTGTGAGTGCTAATTTTAAAATACCAACCCACTTAGATTGCTAAAATCACTGGCCATATGAAGGGTTGCAAGAAGGTATTTCACTCCTAACACAAAATGTTGTTGCATGGATGAAATCACTGGAGAAAAGTACTGGTAGACATGAAGCAGTCCCTTTACGTAGAACATAGAATAGTACAGCACAATACAGGCCTTTTGGCCCATAATGCTGTGCCAATCCTCAAACCCTGCCTCCCATATAACCCCCCACCTTAAATTCCTCCATATACCTGTCCAGTAGTCTCTTAAACTTCACGAGTGTGTCTGCCTCCACCACTGACTCAGGCAGTGCATTCCACGCACCAACCACTCTCTGAGTAAAAAAAAAAAAAACAACCTTCCTCTAATATCCCCCTTGAACTTTCCACCCCTTACCTTAAAGCCATGTCCTCTTGTATTGAGCAGTGGTGCCCTGGGGAAGAGGCACTGGCTATCCACTCTATCTATTCCTCTTATTATCTTGTACACCTCTATCATGTCTCCTCTCATCCTCCTTCTCTCCAAAGAGTAAAGCTCCAGCTCCCTTAATCTCTGATCATAATGCATACTCTCTAAACCAGGCAGCATCCTGGTAAATCTCCTCTGTACCCTTTCCAATGCTTCCACATCCTTCCTATAGTGAGGCGACCAGAAATGGACACAGTACTCCAAGTGTGGCCTAACCAGAGTTTCATAGAGCTGCATCATTACATCGCGACTCTTAAACTCTATCCCTCGACTTATGAAAACTAAATCCCCTTAAGCTTTCTTAACTACCCTATCCACCTGTGAGGCAACTTTCAGAGATCTGTGGACATGTACCCCCAGATCCCTCTGCTCCTCCACACTTCCAAGTATCCTGCCATTTACTTTGTACTCTGCCTTGGAGTTTGTCTTTCCAACGTGTACCACCTCACACTTCTCCGGGTTGAACTCCATCTGCCACTTCTCAGCCCACTTCTGCATCCTATCAATGTCTCTCTGCAATCTTCGACAATCCTCTACACTATCTACAACACCACCAACCTTTGTGTCATCTGCAAACTTGCCAACCCACCCTTCTACCCCCACATCCAGGTCGTTAATAAAAATCACGAAAAGTAGAGGTCCCAGCACAGATCCCTGTGGGACACCACTAGTCACAATTCTCCAATCTGAATGTACTCCCTCCACCATGATCCTCTGCCTTCTGCAGGCAAGCCAATTCTGAATCTACCTGGCCAAACTTCGCTGGATCCCATGCCTTCTGACTTTCTGATTCAGCCTACCGTGTGGAACCTTGACAAATGCCTTACTAAAATCCATACAGATCACATCCACTGCACTACCCTCATCTATATGCCTGGTCACCTGCTCAAAGAACTCTATCAGGCTTGTTAGACACGATCTGCCCTTCACAAAGCCATGCTGACTGTCCCTGATCAGACCATGATTCTCTAACTGCCCGGAGATCCTATCTCTAAGAATCTTTTCCAACTGCTTTCCCACCACAGACGTAAGGCTCACTGGTCTATAATTACCCGGACTATCCCTACTACTTTTTTTGAACAAGGGGACAACATTCACCTCCCTCCAATCCTCCGGTACCATTCCTGTGGACAACAAGGTCATAAAGATCATAGCCGGAGGCTCAGCAATCTCTTCCCTTGCCTAATGGAGCAGCCTGGGGAATATTCCCTCAGGCCCCGGGGATTTATCCGTCCCAATGTACTTATTTAACAAAATATCCCAAATAAGGGGAAACGTCGACTCCGACCATGACAGGCCTGCATCGGACATTTTCATGCCTTACAAGGCGCAGATTGGATGTCTGTGTGGGGTGCCACCCCTTGCACAGACGAGAGCAATGTGTGATTAAGTGCCTTGCTCAAGGACACGAACACGCTGCCACAGCTGAGGCTCGAACTAGCGACCTTGAGATTACTAGACGAACGTCGTGACCACTTGGCCACGTGTCCAACTAAGCTGACATCCTTTGGAGTCATGAGATAGAGATAGAAAAAGAGAGAGACAGAATTCAAACAAATCCATACTTACAATGCTTCCTTTGAACTACGTGTAACAGTTTCAAATGCCTGGATCTTCCCATCATCTCAACCAAAATAAGTGTTAATTTCTGTTGTATCCATGCAATGGGATGTTGATTGGATTTGTGCATACGTTAGACAATCAAATAAGTGCCAGTTCTCTGGTCAGTCTGGTCTGCATTTTACTGTTCTGTGCTGCATTTTAAATTTAATCTTGAATGCTATTTTGAATCTGAAGGCTAGTGGTTGAAATCAGTTCATTTGCCATGTGCATTAATCACGAAAATCGCTCTAACACCAGACTGCAGAAGGGCATATTCAGGAATGCAATAAAGTTTGGTGCAACTATGTAAGAGCTTTGAGGAGAAGGACTGCAGTGTCTTGTGATCCTGAAGGACTGGATCCGATGTAACAACCAGCAAACAGTTGGGTTATTGCTCAAAAATGCCATAAGACCAGTATTGATGCTTTGCACATTAACAAAGACACTATGAAAGTATACACTTGTTGACACCATGAAAAATATAAACTGGACACCATAAATATAAAGTGTGCCATGTACTATTTTGTGGTTTTGTGAATGATGTTTATTTTTTAAAATTAAAGAAAACATAGTTAGTTTTAACATAGTTTTGCTTCAGCGCTATAAGAATCACATATTCAGTGCACCATAGAAGAGTGAAATTTAATACCTTGGCCTAGTTGTCCAATCCTTCCTGTCTGTTGTTTCTTTTCTCTCTTTACTGATTCATTAAAATGCAGCAGTCTGCTCCCAGTTCATTCTCCTCATATATTCTGTAATTTTCTGTCACATTCAGAATCATTTTATCCTCTGGGTTTCATTGACATTAATATATTCCTGTAAGAGGTGATTTGCATTCTGCCATTTGAAACACATATAAATTATTTTCTTCATAAAAATACTGCTGTCACAAACATGTCACATCTGTCAATTGAGAATATGGTAACACTGTTGTGTAATGGTAATAGGGTCATTGCACACATGGACAAAAACAGCAATGTCAGAATAGCCATTTGTATTTCTCTGTGGGGGAAAAAAAAGTGTTGATGTGACAGCAAGGTTAAAACACTCACTTACTGGCCTGAATTTGGCAAGGGCTCAAACAGTACGTTTGCAATTTCCATGCATGCATGAATGCAGGAATGCTGAAATTCCGAATCTGCTGACAGTCATTATCCATGACTTTGTTAATGTTGAGTCTTTTTGTGCCTAGAAGCGGAGGGCAAAGTTGGCACAATAAAGCAGGGGAATCCATTTTAACAATCAATGGCATGTCACTCCAGGAGCAGAGAACTCCAGGATTTTAGTGAAGTAGAACAGATGTGAGAGAGTGTGGAGGGCTGGTAGACATAGCAGCACAGGCATTAGTACCAAGGAGAACTAGCCTTAAAAAAAAATCTGTTCAAATATTAACGATGAGCAGTAATTTAAAAGAGCAGCTATGTAAACAAATACTTTCAACCAAGCATACACCACTGGCACATAGGAGAAAGCTGCTAAAACGATATGGTTTGCAATATGACATCTCTATGAGACACTCTAGTTCACAGCAGCCAAACATTGACATCGCTGATTAGCTGGACTCTGACAACTAGTAATTGTTTCCCAATCTAATTTAATTGACCTGTGCGCTAGGAGAGCAGCACAATACCAGTTACAGAACTACTCTAAAACTTCTGCTCGGAGTTCAGTTTTTATACAAACATTAACCAATTGAAAAGTTTACACACCTTCTCATTCCTCACTAGCATACATAAAATAAAATCACACATCATGATGTATACTTACAAGCATTAATGACCAATAGAAACACTGTGTTATTCTTTCCTTCATTTACATTTAGTCTGATCAAAAGCAGCCAATCATATCTTAGTTTTAGAAAGCTATTGACCAATCATTTAGGTATACTTTTCTTTCCTTCATTAGCATCTTTATCTTGTCTGATCTGCTGGGTCTGGTCATGTGCTTGGTATTTCATAATCATCTTAGGGGAATTTGTTCTTCTAAGAACCTTTGTATGTATAGCTACAAGCTATTTTAAATCCTGCTATGCCACAACTTCCATAAAACAATTTGATATGTTAATTTGTCACATTAGGTAAAGCACAATACACCTTCAACTAAGTTATATTGCACCATTGTGATAAAAATCACTTATTTTTTCACGTATCACATCAAATAAGTACATTTTCTCTGTATATCAGTAATAGGGATAATTCTATAACCAAAGAGACAGCTCTCACAACACTAATTTTGGGTGTGTGGGTTCTCTAGTGCCCTGAAGTGATTACACCCTTCGCGTGAATCAATTTGTTCCAGCAATGCTGTTTGAAAACTGAGGACTGTCTTTCACTTATAGTGGGGGGGGGGCTCCCATTTTTAATATTTCATTTAAGGAAAAGAATAGTTTGGACTCATATTATTGAATATTGTAGCTATTGGAATTTTATTGAGTCAGTTGATGGAATTATTGTTCTCTTCAGCATAGAACTCAATGCACTTTGAGTTTGAAGAGAGAGTGCCTTCAAGAAAATATCTGCCTGTTGTGATGATAAAAGACCTTTTACATCTACCAGCATCATTCTCCCCGTGACTTAGTCACAGTCACAACAATTAGTTTCTAATCATAGTTTAGAGAGCTCCTTTTAATTGCTTTGGCTTATTTGAGTGCATTTTGGTGTTCTAAACTCACAATAGCTTGAGTAACATTTAATTGTCTTTGAATCAATTTCCAGATTGACAGAAGTGTGGTTGCAGAAGCTGGCAACAATGATTCAATTACAAAGGCTTTATTATTGACAGTATAATCTGGATGAAATATTCTGATCAAAATTTGTGAATATTAACAATATATTATTTGATTTTTACCTTAACCTTTTCCTCTTTAGATTGTTGTACCTTTGAAAATAGCTATGAAGTTTATAGGCTTTGACCCCGCAGTCACTGGATGTATTGGCATTCGCGGTGGCTAGTACTCATTGTTTATTGTTATGCACCTCATCCAATGTAGGGTGACCCCAACCATCAGAAATGGACCTGAAATGTCATCGGTATAATCTAGTGTGTAGGTTTAAAATCTGGCCTGTGATGCCTAAGTGTTACATAAATGAGGAAAACATGATCAACACACATGAAGTATTGGAGGAACTCAGCAGGTCAGGCAGTATCTGGAATGAATAAAGAGTTGACGTTTCAGGCTGAGACCCTTCATCAGAACTGGGAAGTAAGGGGGAAGACACCAAAATAAAATGTTGGGGGGAAGGAAGGACTAACTGGAAGGTGATAAGTGAAGCCAGGTGGGTGAGAAAAGTAAAAGGCCGGAGAAGAAGAAATCTGAAAGGAGAGGAGAGTGGACCATGCAGAAAGGGAAGAAAGATGGGCACCAGAGAGAGGTGATAGGCAGGTGAGGAGAAAAAGTAAGAGGCCAGTATGGGAAATAGAAAAAGAAGGAACAGAGAGGGGGCAAAAAATTACCGGAATGGGAAATGGATGTTCATGCCATCAGGTTGGAGGCTACCTAGATGGAAAATGAGGTGTTGTTCCTCCACCTGAAGAGAGGCTTCATCATGGAAAAAGACGAGACTATAGACCAACATGTCAGAACAGGAATGGGGATAGGAATTAAGATGTTTTGCCGTTGGGAAATTCCACTTCTGGAAGATGGAAGGGAGGTGCTCAACAAAGTGGTTCCCTTAATTTATGTCAGGTCTCTCAAATGTAGAGGAGGCTGCATCAGGAGAACTGGATACAATAAACGATCTCAACAAATTCACAGGTAATTTGTTGCCTCACCTGGAAAGACTTTTTGGGGCCTGAGTGGAGGTAAGAGAGGAGGTGAATGGGCAGGTGCAGCATTTCTGTCACTTGCAGGGATATGTGCCAGCAAGGAGATAAGTGGGGAGGGACGAATGGACAAGAGAATCACAAAGGAGCGATCCCTGCGGAAAGCGGAGAGTTAGGGATGAGGTAAAGATGTAGCAAGTGGTAGGATCCCATTGAATATGGTGGTAATTGGGGAGAATGATATAGTGGATGCAAAGGCTTATGAGGTGATAGGTAAGGACACGAGGAACTCTAACACTGTTGAGATGGCAGGAAGATGGGGTGAGCGCGGATGTCCAGGAAATGAATATGTGGGTGAGGGTATCATCTGTGGTGGAGGAACAGAAACCCCATTCTTTGAAGAAGGATGACACTTCTGATGTCCTGGAAAGGAAAGCATCATCTTGGGAACAGATGCATTGGAGACAAAGGAACTGCGAAAATGGATTAGCATTTTTAAGGAGACTGGAAGGAAGAGGTATAGTCAAGATAGCTGTGGAAACCAGTAGTTTTGTAAAAGATGTTGGTTGACAGTTTGTCTCCAGAGAGGGAGGAGAGAGAGATTGAGAAAGGGGAGAGAGGTGTCAGAAATGGACTAACTGAATATAAGGGCAGGGGGGAGTTGGAGACAAAGTTGATGGGAAAGAAAAACATGATAGCAGCTAGCCCCATGGCGACAAAAGCTTGTTAGCATTGGGGGAGTAAATTGTTGGCTCTGAGTGACAGCTGAAATGTAGTTGAGCTTAAGACTAATCAATACATCGGTTCTTATCCAGACCTGAGGTCAGCCACACTGAAAAGAGATACAGCCACGGCCAAAAGCATTCTATTACTTACAAAAACTACAACTTTCAGTGACAAAGTGATTAGAGCATGTTAAAACTTCCTGAGGCATTTCAGGAGTACTATTAAACTTCATTTTCTCCAAGACATTGAAGAAGGTATTTCACTAGATCTTCTAAAATATCCTTAAACCAAACACAAAGAAGAGAAAGAGACATAGAATGGTTTAAAGAGGGAATTCCAAACTTAGGGCTTTGGCGGCTGAAGCTATTGCTGCTAATTGTTAAGCTGTTAAAATTTAGGATGGAAAAGGGACTAACATGGGATGACCTTGCATATCTTCTTAGGAGTGCAGGGCTGAGGAATCTGCAGAGGCCAATAAGGGAAAGGCCATGAATGATCTGAAATGAGGAAGAGAATCTTTACAACTAAGGATCAGTGGATTGGTGAATAAAAATGTTGACGGGTAAACTCAGTTTGGTGAACGTAATAATCCACGGAGCTGGGTTATAGATAAACTTTAGTTTATGTGAGTGGGATATTACACTCATTCTGAAGTCCACTGGCATATTCAAGTTTTGAAATAGCAAAGACATGACTGGTGAGTTTCTTTGGTATTTCAGCTGAACAGGAGGCAGAATCAAATAATTTTAGATTGTTGAAAATAAATAAACTTGTTGATGTCCAGATATGTGGTTAGATTAATCTCAACAATCCTGTTAATATCATGTAATATATAAATCTTTTATTTAAAATAGTAAATGTTACTCTGTTAACAGAGTGTCTGGCAAATGTAATCTCCAGAGCAATTGAGAGCTATACAGTGGATTATTCTCATCCAAAATGGGGAGAAAGCTCTCACCACTTTTATTTCAAATTGTGTAAGTATGCTCAATTTTAAAATGCATGAATTTTACATATGTTTATTATTTATCTGGATAAAATATCTAGAACTAGACACTCCACTTAAGCCGGAAAAAAAACGATTGTCATTTATCCTCTTTCCATTTCGTTTAATCTAATCCTTGCATTTCTCTCCATTTCTTTCTCTTTAACTAACTAATTTCCTCTATAAAATATTTAATGCCATTGACTTCAGATTCCCAACATCACATTTTAACCATACTCAGATGAATGATACTTCTTTTGAATTGCTCATTGGATTTCTTAGTGACTATCCTCAATTCTGATCTCCTAAACTAGGGGAAATTCTCTTCTGTAAGCCCCTCCTTGTTAACCCTTACATAATTTTCAAGACTTCTGTCAAGTCACTCACAGTTTTCCCTTTTCAATACCTGAAGCATCTTTAGTTTATAATAGCTCATAGAGTTAGAATCAGCTTTATTAAAAGGTTATTATATTCATGGACATATATTGTGAAGGTTGTTGTTCTGTGGCCAGAGTACAGTGCTAGACAAAAAAAATCACTGCAAGTTACAATAAAAAATAAGTAATGCAGAAGAGGAATAGTGAAATAGGATTTGTGGGTTCATAATCTATTCAGAAATCTGATGGCAGAGGTGAAGATGCTGATCCTAGAAGATTGTGCATGTATCTTCTTTGCTCCTGTACCTGATCCCTGATAGAAGTAATGAGAAGAGATGTCCAGCATAGAGAGGGTCCACAAAGATGGATGATGCAGTGAACAATATGTTTTCTACATTAATATCTTTTATAAAAAAAATTTTGTTTCATTGAATGCCAACAAGCTTTCATATTATGCAAAAGGTCTAATGTCCACATGTGGATTAGGTAGTCCTGTCATTAAATACATTAAATAGTACCCACATAGAGAGACATAGTGGTGCAGTTAGTACAGCTGCTACCTCATAGAGCCAGGCACCGAGGTTCCATCCTGACCTTGGGTGCTGTATATACAGAGTTTGCACATTCTCCCTGTGACTGTGTGCAGGTTCCACTCAAGGGCTCTGTTTCCTTAAACATCCTAAAACCATGTCAGTTGATTTGGGCAAAGCAGTGGCTGATGAAATACAGTGTTGAGAGGTGTCTGGTCCTACACTTGGCAGAAAGAATAAAGGCATACAAGATTTTCTAAATGTGGAGAGATTCAGAAATTAGAAGCGCAAATGGACTTGGGAGTCCTCGTGCATGATTCCCGAAAGTTTAGCTAGCAAGTTGTGGAGAAGGCAAATGCAATGCTAGCATTCATTTCGAGAGGACTATAATAGTAAAGCAAGGATGTAATGCTCAGGCTTTATAAGGCATTGATCAGATCATGCTTGGAGGACTATGAGCAGTTTTGGGCCCCTTCTCCAAGGAAAATATGTGCTGGCATTGGATAGAGTCCAGAGGAGGTGTACGAGAATGATTCCAGTAACAAAAGGGTTAATGTATGCAAAGCTTTTTATGGCTGTAGGCCTGTATTCATTGAAGTTTAGAATAAAAGGGGAGATCTCATTGAATCCTATTGAATATTGAAAGGCCTAGATAGAGTCGATGTGGAGAGTATACACGGCTTGCTGCCTGTAAGCCTAATGGGTGCATGACCACGCAGTAACTGAAATGCTCCCATGCACGTAGCCTTTTTTGCTATGCAGCTGGAATTTGCTTTTATATAATGTTAATATAATTTTGAAATTGTCCTAATCAAATTTTAAAATATAGTCCATATATTACCTAAATAATAAATGTACCACAACCTTTACTCTGAAACTTTTTAAAGCTCCAATGTATTTACTTTGCACCATTTCAAATTACAACACTGTTATAAATTGTAACAGGAAACAGAATAGAAGTTAGTAGTTCATTGCTAAAAAAAACGCCAGCCCATTGAATGCCAATGACATCTAGCCAAAATATTTTATTTTTGTCATTGTGTCTGTCAGTTGTTTTGACTGACTGACGTTGTTTACTTGTGTTGTGAGTTGTGGTCTGTGTTTGATTGATGTGCGTATTACAAAAAAAACTTGAAGTGCTGCGCAGTTTTCAGTCCGTGCAAAAATTCCCTGCTCAGAGCAATGTTTGCTCCACGCAGCTGTAAAAAAAAGAGGAAATATTGACAGCATGTTCCCTATAGTGGAAAGTCTAGGACCAGAGGGCACAGCCTCAGAATAGAGAAATATTTGTTTAGAACAGAGATGAGAAGGAATTTATTTAGCCAGAGGGTGGTAAATCTGTGGAATTCAATGCCACAGATGTGGAGGCAAGTCATTGGGTATATTCAAAGTGGAAGTTGATAAGGGTGTCAAAGATTATGGGGAGAAGGCAGAAGAATGAGGTTGAGAGGAATAATAAATCAGCCATGATGGAATGGCAGACCAAACTCGATGGGCCAAGTGATCTAATTCCGCTCCTATGTCTTATATTCTTATGGTTTAACTGGACATTGTTAATTGTTTCTAGTGTGTAGATGTGTTGTAAACTCTGGAAAGATGTGGTGAGAATAAAATGGATTAATGTAGGATTCATGCAAATTGGTTGCTGATTATTGTTGTATACTCATTGGGAATGGGCGTCTTTGTGTGTTCTGTCTCTCAATAATTTTACTTTGGCATTGGCATACATTGAACTATTTTTATCAATACTAAATACCATGGCCGTTCATGTCTTTTCTGTCAGAATCAAATTTTTTTCATCTTAGTCTCATCCTTTTCATTTGTAATGCTTTCAATAAAGTCATTAATTAAAACATGATTGCTGAAGGACCCCTGTGGCTGCCACTGCCCAATTAAAACTCACATCATTGATGTTTGCTTTCTGTTCGTTATTATCTGCAGTTGATGTCTCAATCTGTAGTTCTGTATTAATTCCTTTTGGAAATTTGCTTCCACTGGAAGCCTCTTGGGAGGCCTCATATCAAACTCAGCCTCGCTATTAGTCAAGTCATTTGGAAGTCAAGTTGCAAGACTTTGGTATTAGAATGCAGGACATAAACTGGCTTCAACAAATATGCATCAATAAACTCTTCTTGACCTTCTAGCTAGGAATGAGTAATTTACCTGTGCCCAGCTAGAAGCCCAAGAAGAGGTTATTTACCTCCTAAGAGTACTAGATCCTTTTCAATGCTGGAATAACTCAGCAGGCCAGGCAGCATCTAGGAAAAGTGTACAGTCAAAGTTTTGGAAAACCATTAAGCATCACTTCAAATAATGGCTTTTCAGTTTAAGACATCTTTTAAAGTATTAATGCTTTCACTTTTGTAGTGTCAGAGCAGGAAAGCTGTAACTCCAAGGATCAGAATAATGATGTCTAGCTCTCTTCCATTCCTCAGTCACCACTGACCCTCCAAAATCACCATCTTTAGTTACTTCTATTTTGACGTTCCAGACAAGAATTCCATGTTTTCACATAATTGAAGATATTTTTCTTCTAGTGGATTTTCTTGCCCCTGTTGAAACACGGAAAGCAAAGCTGCAAGCAATTAAATTGTTTAAATTAATTTAAATAGCAACAGGAATTCAATACTGTTTACAAATTAAGTTCAAGTTCAACGTTATTGTCATTCAACTACAGACATGTATATAGCTAAACAAAACATTGTTCCTCTGGGTCCAAGGTGCAAGTCACCGTACATACTGTCATGCACAGTGCAGAGAGCCATGATCCAACAAATAGAGTCACAAAATACCATTAGCCCAAGTCACTGAGTATCATGGCCTGAAGATTGACAGGTTGACATAAAGTGTGAAGTGCACGTTTATGTAAGACAGTATAATGTTACTGGTACGATTATAATAAAAGAAGCAGTGGTACAAATATGTGAATGCAGTAATAAAAGATGATAAAAGATGTGGGCGGGCAGTCATGCATTCAGACATGAACTATTTCATTTTCTTTACTGACATTTTGTCTTATAATCTATGTAAGATTGTGCTTATTTAAAAACAATAATAAAAATAGAAAATACTGGAAGCATTCAGCAAACTGTCAAAATGTTTTACTTCAGATTCCCAGCTTCAGCAGTTGCTTCTATTTTCATTCCTATCTCCCGCTCTCTACCTCCCTTTATACCTTCCTTTCTCTCTCTTTGCCTTTTTCCCCTTCTCTCTATTACTTCAAAACATATTGTTTTGACCAGGCAACTGTTAGATTCCTCCTTCTGGGTCTGAGTGCAAAACAAATGTTGATAATCTTCTCCCTAAATGTCTCGATAAGCTTCGTGTTAAGTGGGCCTGAATGAATGCAAGTTACTATTGTTAATAATAAAAATAATAGGCATCCGTTAGTCTCGTGAGACCATGGATTTGCACCTTGGAAGGTTTCCAGGGCACATGCCTGGGCAAGGATGAATAAAAGACCAGCAATTGCCCATGCTGCAAGTCTCCCCTCTCCACGCCACCGATGTTGTCCAAGGGAAGGGCACTAGGGCCAATACAGCTTGGCATCAGTGTCGTCGCAGAGCAATGTGTGGTTAAGTGCCTTGCTCAAGGACATAACACGTTGCCTCAGCTGAGGCTCGAACTAGCGACCTTCAGATCACTAGACCGATGCCTTAACCACTCGGCCACGCGCCAACGCATTGTTATATTGGAAATAAAATATTACAAGTGCTGACCCAGAAATTATTGGAAAAGCACAAATCATTCCGCAAAGAGTGTAAAGTGGACTTCTTGTTCACTCTTCAGATTGCATAACGGTTGCATCATGAATTGCTTGAGCTGGAAATTAATAATGTGCAGCAGGACATCTCGGATTTCATGAAAATTTTACCAGCGGTCTCTAACTTAACAAAGAGATAGAGAAACAAACTATGCAAAGGATGGGAAAGACAAAAGTGTCAAATAGGAAATAAGAAACAGAAGGGGAGGGGAGAAAGCAATTTAAAGGTTGAGAGGGAGGATGATATAACCAGCTGTGTTTGGAAGTTGTATCGGGCTGTTCACAGTTGCAGCAGCTGTAGCTCTGTGGGTGGCACTCCTCTCCCTGTGTTTGAAGGTTGTAGGTTTAAGTTCTGCTTCCAAGAGTAAAATCAAGCTGATACTCCTGTCTAATAGTGAGAAGTAGCTATAATGTCAGGCTTGCTTCTTTTGGCTCAAACCTTAAGGTTTTTACCTTCTGATGTGGCTGTAAAAGATGCTTTAGAGCTATTTTGGAGAAGAACAGAAGAGGTATGGTAATCACAGCAATGAACCTCCTGAGGAAATCACAGTGGTGGTTGCTAAGCATAAATGTGCTTCCACGTTTCAACAGAAAATGCATATCAAAATCCTCTATTAGCATTTTGGAATGTCCTCAAATTATGAAAGTCAAGTCTGTTTTGTGAAATTATGAGTGGTATTGATCTGCAACGAACATCCTTCAGCCGTGAATTCTTGAAGCAGTGTGATCATAGTGATAAGGAATATTGACTTATTCACTGCTGAATTAAAGTGTCAGTCTGGATTACACGCTCAAGTCCCTGAATTGAGACTTCCAGCCATGAACATCCAACTCCAAAGGAGAGAGTGCAGTCACCAAGCAGAAGCCTGCATTTGAACAAAGATCAATTTCGCAACAATGTTTCATGATCACACAACATTTCAAAACATTGTGTTTTGTTCTATTTCTTAGTGACCACACACTATCTTGGTATAATCACCCCACTCCTTAACAACTTATTTCAGTATTTTTATTTCTTTTAAATGAACCTCAAAATGTGCAGACTGTGTGATGATGTAATATTTGTGCACAGTAACTTCTTTCTCAAAACTTTGCAGTTATGCAAATAGTATCTTCGTTTCTTTTTGTATTCACTAAGCAAGATTAGCAATTGTTATTGCTTCTCCCCCTTGAACTGACGTGCAAAATTAGTTACAGCAGGATCATAGGATAAAACATTCCATGAACCAGATTTTTTTTTACATAAATCTGGCAGTTTCATGTTTTGAGCTGCAAATATTTTTATTCCAAATTGATATAATTCATTGAATTAATCAAAAGAGCTGGTGGTTGACTTCAGAAAAAGGCAGGTGGTGGAGTCATGTTCCTGCCCACATCGAAGGTGTTGAGGTTCAGAGCGTTGAAAGCTTCATGGCCCTAGATGCAAACATCACCAGTAGCCTGTCTTGGCCCAGTGATATTGATGTCATGGCCAAGAAAGCTCACCAATGTCTCTACTTCCTCAGGATGCTAAAGAAATTTGGCATGTCCCTGTCACCTCGTAGCAATTTTTATCTGTGCACCATAGAAAGCATTCTGCCTGGATGCATAACTGCTTGGTATGGTAACTGCTCTGCACATGACTGCAGTAAACCTCAGAGTTGAGGACACAGCCCAGCTTAACATGAAACTAGCCTCCTCTTCATAGAACTCTGTCTATACTTCTTGCTGCCTCCGTGAAACAGCCAGCATAAACAAAGACCTCACTCACCTGAGATATTCTCTCTTCCTTCTCCCATCAGGCAGAAGATACAACCAGAAAAGCACATACCACCAAGCTCTAGGACAGCTTCTATCCCTCTGTTATCAGACTCTTAGACAGAAGTTTTGTATGATGAATGTACTCTTGACCTCACAATCTATCCCAGTATGAGCTTGCACCTTATCGTTTGCATACACTGCACTTCTTCAATAGCTTGTACACTTCATTCTGCTTTGTTACTGTTTTACCTTGTTCTAGCTCCATGCACGGTGCAATGATTTGATCTATGTAAACAGTATGCAAGGCAAGACTTTCACTGTACCTGGGTACATGTGATAATAATAAACCAATTAAATCCTCAGTTGCTGTGGAAGATTTTGGACATTTGTCTCTAGATTATCAGTCAATGGATTTCATCCATGTCACATATCTCTGCCACCATATCCCACTGCAATATGGTCATGAATATAGTCAAAGATAGACTGAATAGCAGTTAGCATCCAATTCTTCATGGACACATCCCTGTACAGGCGCAGGGATATTGTTCACATGCTGAGCTGGCAATTGTTCAGTGGAGCTAATGTGATCTTTTCCATTTTACACTTAAAAACTGTAACAGCTGCATGCATCAGAGTTGAGCCTGTTGTTAGTCTGTCTATGTAGTGCACTCTTAGTTGCTTAGTATGTCATTGTCCTCCCACAGAAAGCTCCTTGCCTTTTTTTTCTGACTCAGTAATGGTGCTTTAGTTGATATCTGAAGTGGTCTTCAGCATGGATGATTCATTTAGGTGTCTATGAATAGCAAGATCATGAAGCTATAATTTGACCTGTGCCTAATCTATGGTGTTCCCATCCATATTTGTCATTGCAATGCTTCATTATATGACTCACTGAATTATTATGTACTGGTAAACAAAATCAGGCACTGACCACAGTGTCAGTGACAAAGGACATTAACCTTCATTTCCTGCTCTTACAGTAATTCTCTCTTAGATGTTAAAGGTACTTGTTCCTTGAAGATCCCTAATTGATTTGAAAGGGTAGATTTTCAACATTCTTCCATTGAAACCAATGTGAATTAAAACCAGATTGTATCAACTTCTGCGATGCAGTTTTACACCTGGTGACAAATTCATTATTATGCATAAAATCGTGACTATAATTCATACCAGCTGCAGCTTTAACACATACTTCCAGAGATTTTATTATAACAGTTCTTCTGTTGCCACTTGTTTTCATTAGGTTTGCTAAGATGTTGAAACTGTAACTCTGAAGTTCTCTGTGATACCTGAACTTCATCCCGCGAACATGTTTGGAAGTTGAGTTCACTCCCTGGGTCATAGCTCCCGGTTTGCTTTTCTGTTATTTTAACAATAAAAACAGTTGTTGAGTTTAACGAGCCTACTCGTCTGTCTTCATGGACTGAATACTCGGCACAATATCATTAATTGTTTAAAATCTTCAGTCATCATTATCTTTAATGTGCAAAGCTGAGAGTAACTCCTTTTCTCTGCTTCATAAATATGGAGATCCAAAACTTGCTTCTCAGTGATGCTCTGTTCCCTACCATCCAGTCAGCATAGAATCAGTGACTTCCCTCTCTGTAAAAGCAATTGAAAATATTACCCTTTATGAAGTAATATATTGGCATTTTAATGTTCATGCTAAACAAAGTCCAATTTTATGTAATGCTAATCATTCCATTGTTCCATGATCTTTTTTTATTTTTATTTTAAAAATATTACATTTTTCTCTTTTTAAATGTGATTTATGATGTTTTTATCTACTACTTTTATCCCCTGTTTGCTTGCAAATTCCATTGCCATAAGTGGATGATTGTAAAGCATATTAAAATCCATTGCTCTTTCTCTTGGTTTGCTCATTTGTCTATTCATCTTGCCTGATTAAATCATTTTGTCTGACATCACTGATACATTATGGAATCTCCAGCCTTAAAATTACACAGGAATGTGAAAAATCAATGCTACAGAGATTCTTAATTCCTTTGGGGCAAATTTTATTGAGATCAGCAAGTTGTGCCATCTCTTTCTCTGTCCAGATTGAAAAATTCAGACTGAAATCTTCTCAGGAGGTCCTTGCGAATCAAGGCAGAAATGGTTCCAGTCCAGTTTTATCGATTTTGGGTGAATAACAAGATAAATGTGGAAACTACTGACCCTTTCACGAATGGAAAAGCAATGTTTATCTAGTGAGTCACTAAATCTACACACAAAGCACACAACCTTGTCAGGTAATTGAGCACAGTGGCTGGTGGCCTGGACAAGTAGCTGGTGTTCTGTTTTCACTTAGAATTTCCTGAAATGAGCTGCCATTTCAATGTGAAATGGCCAACAATTATCCTAGAAATTGTCAAGAGGATTCTAAGTTCTCTGGATGAGTACGTAAGAGAACAGAAGCCCCAAACTTCTTCACAGAAGCTTGCCGTGTTCTTTCCAACTGCTTTCCTGTAACTTGAATTTAGTGACACAGAGCCAGTAATCTCCAAGTACTCAGGACTTATGCTGGGAAATCATTTACTGATTAGTTTGAGCACGGGCTCAGAATCTCCATTCAGGGTGGCATGGTAGCACAACACTTTACATTGCCAGCAACCCAGGTTCAATTCCCACCGCTGCCTTTAAGAAATTTGTACATTCTCCACATGACCGAGTGGGTTTCCTCTGGGTGCTCCAGTTTCCTCCCACAGTCCAAAGACGTACCGGTTGGTAGGTTAATTGGTCTTTGCAAATTGTCCTGTGATTAGCCTAGAGTTAAATTGGGGGATTGCTGGGTGGCGTGGCATGAAGGGCTGGAAGCACCTATTTGTGCTGTAGCTCAATAAATAAAAAGCAATTACAATGAAATGACTGGGAGACAGAGAACAGATTCAGGTAAAGTATGTTTTAATTAATTAACAATTTGATTTAATTGCTTGAAATATTTGTTTTAATTATCTTAATGTTACTTATTTTCATTTTTTAATAGTATGTTTCATTTTAGACATCATTGAATAAACGTGCATGATCCTCTCACAACATTTCAAGCTCTTATACAGCTCTTACCATTGGTGGTGTTGCTTTACTGACAGCTAAGACACAGCTGCAGGATTTGGGATCAGAATGTTCAGTACTATGCAGGGCCTTGTTGAACAAATTAGAGCTGGCTTCATTGTGGAAATTCACTGCAGGAGGTCCACTCAAAATGATTGCAGGCCCAGCAGGGTGGCAGGATGCAAACACAGGTTATATGTCAGCCTGAAGAAATTCCAGGCAGTCACCTCTGTGTTTTCCATGCACAAGAAGTGCTCCTTTCACACCTGTATGGTGTCACTCAATCAGAGGTGATAGCCGGAATTTCCTCTTTGGAATATATTGTTGGGAGGAAGATCAGTCCACAATCTCTGCCAAAGCTCTGAAACAATGAGATAAGTGGTCTTCTTGTAGGATTTGAATAATAAAGTACAAAGGCAGCCTCTGTAATGTAGAGGATTCAAGATTGTTTAATATCATTTGCAGTACACAAATGTAAAAGAGAACAGAATAGTTGGATCAGATGCAGCACAAAAATACATTAAGATAAAGGAAACAATTATAAAAACACAATAAAGATAAATACAAAGTTATGGTGAGAAATCAAAGGTTATAGTGAGAAGGCAGAGGAGTGGGACTAAATGGGAGAATGGATCAGCTCATGATTAAATGCAGATTCGATGGGCCGAATGGCCGACTTCTGCTCCTTTGTCTTATGGTCTTACATTAGATAGCTTATATACTTAGATTGATTATACGTGTCATGAAATGTAGAGGAGGCTTGACCCAAAAGTAGAGCAGCAATGATGATTTAGCAGTAATCAACACTTTACTAATAAACTGCAAAATAACAAGCCATGAAGAGGCCACAAAACAAGACAGAACAGATATTTAACACAACAAGACACAAGATAACTGAACGGCAACTGCTTGAGGCTGGCTGGTTCGATGAGTGAACAAAGGATTGTGGATGAAGAGCAGGGTTTAATAGGCAGCAGGTGATGAGTTGGAAATGAGTGGCAGATAATTCCTGTTGGCTGGGTGGAGATTGGGAGACACCTATATGTGCAACTCAGAGATGATCTCCTTGCCACTTTACTGTTGGTCCCCAACAGCCCAGGGTGATCTAGGTGAGTCCAGTGGAACTCCTCAATAAGCGATGGATCCAAGAAGGAACTGGACAGCACCCAAGACCTCTCCGCAGTGCTGTGCTGTTCTCAGTCGTCTATGTAATGCACACCCCATCCACAACAAAGTAATCTATCAACTGTGAACTCTGTGCACTGGACCCGCTTTCCACTATCCTTGGTTCCAGAGCTGCAGGTTTAGGTGAGTTGAGTGGTCAATGGACAATGGGCTTGAGGCAGGGCCTGTCGACACACCTCGCTGGGCAGTGTGATGTTGAGGGACGGTGGCAGATAGAGACAATAAGTGACTGAGCTGATGCAGTGGGTAATCTTAAAGGGATGAATGAACCACGGCAAGAGCTTGCGGGAGTTAGTGCACAGGGGCAGATCTCAGGTAAACAGTCAGACACGGTGTCAAGGCTGAAGCAGTCTGGCTGGGTGCTGATGGCAGTTAGCCTGGTGGTAGAAGGTGCGATTGGTAGCTAGGATAGCCCTCTGTACTCTCTTTCAAACATTCCAGCATCAGCAAACCAAGGGGGGCCTTCCAGATGGGACCTCCACCACTGGCTTCTCCGTGGGGAACAACAGGGGTTGGTAGCCATGAAGCTCTTCAAAGGGTGTCATACCTGCGGCAGACGAGGTGTATGCATTTTGGGACAGTTTGGCCCAGAGCAGATATTTCTTTCATGTGGAAGAGTTAGAGGCAGTGATACATTGCCGATACATCTCCACTTGGTAACTGGCTCTTTCTGACTGACCGTTGGTCTGTGGATGATAGCCAGAGGGAAAACTCACTGAGGTGTGGAGGAAGGAGCAGATGGCTCACCAGAAGTGGGAGATGAATTGTGGGACTCTCGCTGACACAATGTTTTGAGGGAAGCCGCAGAGACAAACTACATCTTGCAGTCAACCCCAGTCCGACATCTCAGCGGCTGATGAAAGTTTGGGGAGGGCAATGAAGTGGTCTTCCTGGAGAACCAGACTACCAGTCTCATGATCACTATGGCCCCTTTGGAGTGTAACAAACTCATAACGAAATCCATGGTGATGTGGGGACACAGTCATCAGGGGATCGTTAGGGGCTACAGGAGCCTAAGGGTGCTGGTAGGAGGAATTGGACTGGGGCATCAAGGGCAGGCAGCATCAAACTGGCCTACATCTCTGATCATGGTAGAACACCAGAACCAACATTGCAGAAAATCCAGAGTCCACCGTGCACTAGGATGGCCCAAAAGGGGTGAGCAGTGGGCTCACTGGAGTGTTTCAGAGTGCATGGCCACTGGCACATAGGTGCGATTGTCAGGCGTGTCAGTCGGACCAGGCTTGTGTTGTAGGTCCTGCTGGGTCTGACTCTCAAAATCCCAGGTGATGAGGGTGAGGATCAGCGAGGATTGAATGATGGGCTGAGAGCCAATTTCCATTTCAACTGTTGTGGGAGGGGATCCATCTTAGTTTTCTAGGAGCTGGATCAGTAGGACATGGTGAAGTTGAATTGCTTAAAGAAGAGGGCCCAGCAGAACTGAGGTTCTGTTGGCAGGTCTGTTGTATGTTCTGGTGGTGGAGGAAGGGTTTGGCGTTTCCCATCAGCCAATGTTTCCATTCCTCTCTGGCCCATTTAGAGGTGATTAGCTCCCTGTCTCCTACTCCTTGATAGTGCTGTGTAGAATTGAACTTGCATGAGAAGAAGGCACAAGGGTGTATTTTTCCATCCATTCGATACCGGGAGAGGATGGCCCTGGGTGCCCATAGCAGATGCATTAACCTCTACCACAAAAGGTCCACAAGGGTTTGTTTGATAGATAATGGGAGCCATGGTGACGCATCCCTTGAGCTCTTCAAAAACATGGTCTGCAGCAGTTGATCAGGTTATCCATGAGGTAGGTTAATTGATAAGGAAAGTGAGAGGAGCAGCAATTTGGCTGTCATTGCTGATAAAATGATGGTAGAAGTTGGAGAGGACCAAGGAACACTGCAGCCTTTTGAGGGTGCACGGTTGGAGTCATTCAACGAATGTGCACACTTTCACTGGGTCCGTGGTTACACCAAGGGGTGGAAGGATATAACCCAGGAGTGAAATGACTTAGGTATGGAACTGGCATTTTTTCTTACTTGCAGAACAGCTAGTTTTCAAGGAGACTCTGAAGGACTGATTGAATGTGACAGGCGTGGTCATGGAGTCGTTAGCAAAAATGATGATGTCATCAAGTTAAACAAGCACATTTTGGTGAATATCAGGGTGCTGTGGGATGTTTCAAATCAGGGAAAGAGAGGACTGGTTCTTAATGGAAATGTTGTTGAGTCCACAGTAATTGATGCAGGAACGAGGACCCCCACCTTCCTTTTTATAAAAAAGAATCAGTTAGCGACTGGGATGTTTGAATGAGTCTTGTGTTGCTGTGCTTTGGTGATGTAGTTATTCATGGCTTGGGACTTGAGGAGAACAGATGATGCTGGGGGGGTAGGGTGGGTGGTGATGACCAGGAGGAGGTCTACTGCACCCTCATATGGTCTGTGAGGCAGCAGGGTGCTAGTTTCTCTTTTACTGAAGATGGTATTCATGTGGGACTTTGGTGAGGTTGAGTATGTCCTCCGACTCTATGGACTTACGTGGTGAGTCAACTGAGGTTGCAAGCATGTTGTCTGGCATGTGGGTCCCCAACTCAGCAGTGAACTGGATGACCGGGGGAAGTGAATGTCTTGAACGGAGACGCAGGAGAGATCCAAGATGACAAGAGAGTTAGGTGAGTGGATAAGGAGGAAATGGATGGAGTTACGGTGTTCTCTGATGCTCAGAGCCGAGTGCGTGCTCTGACCATCCCAGACCCCAAGGGATGCCTCTTAATGCTGTGGTACAGAAGGGGTGAGAGATAGGCTTGGAAGGGAGTACAAGATGCACATACAGAACCTGGACCAGTAAGATGCTCGCTGCGCCAGAATCCAGCGGAGCTTCCTGTTTGCACAGAGCTGACGGGCTGCGGAGGAGAGCAGTGAGAGTGAGTCGGGCTTAGGTGCTGGAATGAGAGAGCATGGGGAGCTTACCAGATAGAAGGCCTCTCGCCTCTACCTGGTGGTGCCATTTACACGGACTCAGTGGGTATTTGATACGTGGGTGATTGGAGGCTCCGCAGTAAGTGCACGTTTTACTCCTCCAATGCTCATGCTCTTGGAGTTTAAGGAAGGTCTCCCTATCTGCATGGGTTCTGGAGGCATTTATGATGAGGGTCCTGTAGAATGACATGGTTCTGGGAACAGAACTGAGCTTTCTGCTGAAGAGCTGGACAGTCGTTTCATAAGAAGCTTGTTAATTTGGAGGGCCAAATTGAAGAGGCTTTCAAAGTTGGTGGGTATCTCCCAGGTAGACAGCTCGTCTTTCAAGTGCTCCCAGAGGCTGTGATGGTAATGGGACAGCAATGCTTCTGCATTCCAACTGTACTCCACTGCAAGGGTCCTAAATTCAATGGAATATTCTAGTGGTGGTCCTGCTGAGGATGCTACTTCGCCCCCTCCCTAATGAGAGTGGACAAACAGTCTACGAGCAAGGTGGGTGAGATCCTTCATAGTATTGCTGGCCATTCTCTGGTATCTTCCTGTATGTATATCCTCGATGGTGGATAGGCTTGAGCTAGTGATGCATTTTGACTACCCATTCTAGAGGCATCCTTTCCACCACAGTGCGGTTTCCATACCAGGCAGTGATGCTGCATGATAGGATGCTCTCTATGCGCATTTTTAGAAAGATGTGAGTATTGATGTGCATAGAACTGTCTTCCTGCAGAATATAATTCCAATGCTTTTAGAAGGTAACTTGGTGAAGAATGGAGATGGCTTGAGGTTTTCTCTTTATATTTGGAAATTGACTGCCACCTGCCAGATTTTGAAGGCACTTCCATTTGTGTGCTTGGCATTCAAGATGAAGTAGTAAATTTGATTAGACATTAGCTTTCTGGGAGAAGCCAGAGAGTGGTAGTGGATGGTTGTCTCTCTGGCAGGAGGCCTGTGACTAATGGAGTGCCACAGTGGTCAGTGCTGGGTCTATTGCTGTTTGTCATCTATATAAATGATGTGAAAGATAATGTGGTTAGTTGGATTAGCAAATTTTTGGATGACACCAAATTGGGGGCGTAGTGAGAGAGACTATCAGAGTCTCAGCAAGATCTAAACCAGCTGAACAAATGCACTAAAAAATGACAGACAAGTATGAGGTGTTGCACTTTGGGAGGACTAACCCCAGTAGCACTTACACAATGAATGGTAAAGACACGGAGAAGTGTCGTGGAACAAAGTGATCTGGGAATGCAGGTCCATAATTCATTGAAAGTGGTGGCACAGGCAGACAGGGTCTACCTGTCTTTTGTTTTGGCACATTGGCCTTAATGAATCAAAGTATTAAGTGCAGAAGACGGGATATTATGTTGAAGTTGTATAAGTTATTGGTGAGGCCTAATTTGAAGTATTGAGTGCAACTTTGGTCACCTACCTACAGGAAAGATATAAGTAAGTTTGAAAGAGTACAGAGGAAATTTACACGGGTGTTGGCAGGACTAAAGGACCTGAGTTATGTGGGTAGATGAATAGGTTAGGACTTTATTCCTTGGAACGTAGAAGATTGAAGGGAGATTTGAAAGAGGTAAACAAAATTATGAAGGATATAGATAGCTTAACTGCAAGCAAGTTTCCTACTAAGGTTGAGTGGGACTACAACTAGAGATCATGGGTTAATGGTGAAAGGTGAAAAATTTAAGGGGAACATGAGGGGAAATTTCTTCACTTAGAGGGTTGTGAGATTGTGAAATGAGCTGCCAGTGCAAGAGGTGCATGTGAGCTTAGTTTCAACAGTTAAGAGATGTTTGGATAGGTAACTAGATAGTAGGGGTATGGATGGCTATGGTCAAGGTGCAGGTCAATGGAATTAGGCAGTTTAAAAGGTTTCAGCATAGACTGGATGGGCCAAAGGTCCTGCCTCTGTGCTGTGCTTTCCTATGACTCCATTTTTATAAAAAATAATTAATTTGAGGAAGTGATTTGCTAAGTACTTTTTGCAGGGCCCATGTCAAATATGGCAGAACACAGCAAAGCATCTTTGTACTTACCATCAATGCCCTGAAGTCATCCATGTGCTCCTGTACTTACAGCAGGTAATTGTCATGCAGCTTTTCAAATGACTTTCAAGTGCAGTCATTGGCTTTGAAGTGATCATGTTGAAAAAGCTAATTATGACAACAATTCAGATTATTCTGTCATATAGCAGGATGATAGATCATGCTCTGTAAATGCCTGTCACAATATTGAAGTAAAGGATGTCTTTTATTTACATTGAAAAAGGAAGATTGCTTGTTTCCTCTCTGGAACTACTTTATTGGAAATTGTGCGTGAGTAATTCAAAGGGAGTTGTCAGACAGGTCTGTTCGATTGATTCCTTAGAAGTGTTCCCAGAACTGGCCTAGTATTGACTTGTTCAACATCTGCAAATCACTAGTTGTGCATGAACTAGATTAATAGTTACAAAACATGTCTGACATTGCTGAAGCTACTCATGTTCTTTAGTGACACACGGTTCAGTGGGACTCTACATATCGTCAAGGAGCAGCCCTGCAATGAGAGGGAAGATTCTTCAGTTGCTGGTGTGCTATATCATCCAACATACTTCAAACACTAATTGTGATGCACACAGGTGACTGAACTATTTTATTGTGTTACTTTCTTGTGAATTGAGCCAAAATAGAGGGTTAATCTCACCCATATAAATCAACAATGATATGTACTTTCCGTTCACAATTAACAGAATTGTTCGTACATTTTTGCCATGTCGTATGACGTGGGCGATCATGGTCTTTCCATGACCATGATTGTGCGTGGTAAATTTTTCTACAGAAGTGGTTTACCATTGCCATCTTCTGGGCAGTGTCTTTACAAGACAGGTGACTACCCCCACCATTATCAGTACTCTACAGCGATTGCCTGCCTGGTGTCAGTGGTCACATAACCAGGACTGGGGATATGCACCTATGGCCATCCACCACCTGCTCCAAGGGCTTCATGTGCCCCTGACCAGGGGGCTATGCAGGTGCTACACCTTGCCCAAGTGTGATCTGCAGGCTAGCAGAGGGAGGAAGTGCTTTACACATCCTTTGGTAGAGATGTATCTCCATTTGGCCACCCTAAACAAAATTTGTGGAAATGGTAAATTTTGAAAAGCTGCAGAAAGTAAGATCTTGGGGAAAAGAAATTTAACAGTCCAACACCCCATTGCCGTGTTGACAAAATAAGGAAATTAAAGATGTTGTGAGTTGTCCCTTGACATATGGTTTACAAAACCTGGTAGGAAGACAATAATCAGAGATAAGTGGCGTCCTTCTGATGCAATCATTATGTTTATCAAGGTGAAAGTAAGACTTACAAGTCATAAATTGGTCATAAAAGAGGTGTCAGAATGAATTGATCATAAGCTTATTCATACCTGGTTGGCCTCTGTGTTGATAACAAAATGTGTGTACATTGAGTGAGCATGTTATATAATGCTGTACCTTCTCTCTGAATGTGTATGCAAATTCTATGATTTGTAAAATGAGCAAAAGTATTTGTACAGTGGAGAGATTTCTGGGTGATTGCATCACCACCTGTCATGGAACCTTCAATGCATATGATTGCAAGAGGCTGTAGGCTCAGGCAGCTTCATCACATACACAGCCCTCTCAGCCACTGAGGATATTTTCAAGAGGCAGTGCCTCAAGAATACAGCAGTATCATTAAAGACACTCAAGCTCTGGCAAATGCCCTCTTCATGCTGTTACCACTGGGGAGAGGTATGGGAGCCTGAAGACCCACACTGAAGGTTTTAAGAACTGTTTCCTATCTCCACCATCAGATTTCAGAATGGTCCATGAATCCATGAACACTAACTTGTCGTTCATCTTTTCCACTTTTTATTTATTCACTTACAGTGTTGTTGATGCCTTGCACTATACTACTGCCACAAAACAACACATTTCATAACATAAGTCATTGATGATAAACCTGATTCTGATTATGGAACACACGTGGTAAGGTAAAAGAGCTCCTTTCCTATTGCAGCTGAAATTTTCATCAAAATAAATGTGCTTCTACTTGACCTGATACTTTGCTTTGCAACACTTGAATTTTGTACATTGTACATTTTCAACAGCTTTTGCAATGATGAGAATACTCACTAACCTGCCTTCCCAGAAGCTTCCTTTGCAAAGAATCAAGTAAGTCTTTCTTGTTATTTAGTCCTGATGGTATTGACTCAAAAATAAAAATTAAAACTGATTTTTCAATACTGTTACAGCTATTACTAGCTTTATGGGCAAATCTCCAATTAGTTGATAACTAAGGTGGTGGATTGAACTGGTGATGGGCATGAGAATTAGCCTATCCTGAAATTTAAAAAAAGAATTAAATGAAAGAGGGAGTGTGTTGCTGCAATAGTTAATCATAATACCATCTATTACCAAACAAAATTAAGTGATCACAGGTGTATCATTATACTCAAGATATGAAGAATTAAAAAAAAAAGCAGAACATGCTGAAAAGACTCAGTAGGTCAGGCTGCCTGTGGAAGGGAAAGCACTGCTTTAGTCAAAGACTTTCCATCTTCATAATTATACAATTTGAAAATTGTATAAGTTTGGTGAACTGATACATATTCAGTCAAATAAATTGTTTCCCAGACTTTGTATTTTTATCATTTGGGAGATTTGACCAGCTTGACCATTACATGCAAATATACATAAGGAATTGGAATCTCAAGTCAATGTCAGTAGGAGTGACAAATAACTGTGAAACAAAAGGTGGATCTTCTGTGCATGTGTTGGTGAAAGGTATTAGGAATTTATAATATGAATCTGTGGAGCTGAAAGCATTTTTGCTAATCTGAGAGAGAAGATTGGGAAAGATCCAGAGATAATTGACTAAGAAATAGAAAGATATGTGGTGGAACAGTAAGACAAATTTGGTTTCAGAGCCTTGAGAGTTGAATTTGAAAATATCCAAATAAGTTTAGATTGACATAGTGATGCAGATAGTGGAGCGGCGGCTTCGCCATTGAATGGATGAAACCCTAACATTGGTGCCGTCTGTGTGGAGGTTTACGGTATGTTCTGCTGCGACCATATCGATCTCCTCTGGGTGCTCTAATTTCCTCCTATATTCCAAAGATGTGCAGACCAGTAGTTTAATTGGCCATTGTTAGTGTGTAAGTATTTTTTGAACCTGAGGAATGCAGGAAGGATTAGTTTAAGAATAATGTAAATGTATGGTTGATGGGTATTGTGGACTGCATGGACTAAACAGCCAGAGTCCATCTTGCATTTCTACCATTTTAACTTGAGCTGTTATGAATTTGGAAGAACAAAATTGCAGCAAGGAGATAGTGATGGATAAGCAGAACATTATTTTCCCCTAATTATACTTCTAGGTCTTTTCTGACAAGGCCAGCATTATTTGCCCAATTTCATGACCATTGAAAAGGCAGACATTGGGCATGCATTGTGCCCGTGTAATAATGGTTTGGTCCGGGCAGATTACAGCACATGAGTGGAATGGTGGACAATTAGTGAGCTACTGAAATAGAGTGGTCAAGTGATCGGCAATAATGAATATCAATCGAGTCAGGTTTAATAAAAACAATCAAACATTTATTAAACTCTGCTCAATATTAAAAAAAAATAAACCAATGAAAATCTTAACTGGAAGTAAACTGCGATGCGGTCATTTAGCAAACAACCACTCAGTACTAGTTCTTAAAGTGATAAATGCGAAAATAGTTCTTAAAGTGGTAAATTCAAAAACAGTTCTTAGAATGGTAAATTCCAAAGTCCAAGAAATTTACACAGTCAATTAGGAGAGACTTTCCTGAAGTAAAGAATTCCTCGAAGACACGACGTCACTATCAATCCCAGCTGGATCCTGCCTTGTCCACAGAATTCACGATGATGGAAATAAAATGATTTAAAGGCACTGACCTTCCCTCTGGATATTAAGTACTGCACAGCCTTTTCTGCTGCTTTTAGCAGAGGCTATCTCATGCAGATCACTCTTTCTTGAACAAATTCAATAATGGTCAATCCTTTCAACCGTCGAACGACTCCTTCAGGTTCCCGTCTTCACTCTCCAATATTACTGAAAAGGTACATCAAAAAATCTGGCAGCTATTGGTTAAACTTCCAGCCCAACACTCTTGTACCTTACAATAGAACGCAAAACCCTGCTTTAAATCAAAACTGCATCATAAGGAAAATACGCAGCGGAGCGGAGTACCTGGTTAACATTCTAACTGGAAAACTAACTGAGTCACCAAGGGTCTACACTTATATACCTGGTGAGAACAGGTCATCACATGACCTCACATTGGCGGGAAAATTATATCATGTGACCTCTGCCAGACCATTACATCATCCTCATAAGACAGTCACAAGATATCCATGAAGTATGTAACAAGAGGAATGAAAGCATGGATTGGTTCAGCAATGGAGAGACTGAGAAATGGAGATATATTTTGCACTGATTAGAGAACTCAGTGGAGCATTTTCCAATTGCTGAATATGATAAGTATAAACTTTATCCCTATAATACCTTTAACCTAGCTAAACCATCCCAAATTCCTTCAAAATCACAGAATATAATAGTAAAAGAAGATAAACAGTATTTAACTTGTTTTACCATTAGGAGACATTCATCATAATCCATTGGAGATGACTGTAGTTTATTTTATGTTTTCACTGAATCTGAGGAGATTAAACAAATGATTTTGATTTAAATTCACCATGCATCATAACTGGTAGAATGATTCTGAGCCGCTTTACTTATGCATCTTGCCGAAAGATAAATGTTGGAAGACTGAATCTAGTCTCCCTTACCTAACCCCATCTATCACTGTAATGTAGTGCAACATTCTTATAATGTCATTGATGGCATGTAGCAAGCTGCTCCAATCTAAAATCGTAATCAATAAAGTTACTGAAAGCATTTTGGTCTACATGAGATAACTTGATATGTTCTTCGAATATTGCACCATAGCATATTTTGATTGTCAGTTTAATATTTTGTAGGTGGTTCCAATGGTTTGTGACTGAGATTGGTTAAATAATAAATTTATGACAAAGACCCAACCAGGATGCTAGTGTCAGTGGTAAGTGTGAAGTAATTCAGGAATTACATTTAAAATGTAACATTGTGTCATCTTCTCTCATGTCATGTTGCATAGGGAAAGCACTGCATCCAGCCAATTTCTGTTGTACGTACAGTGAGTGAATCACACCTCTGTCAAAGCGATATATTGACCAGGCATGTTGCGACAAACAGCTGAACTCTACTAGTCTTTTGCTGCAGACTTTCAACAACTGCCTAGTAATGGAGTTTTTCTTCCTTAATTTAAGAGGCATTGTGGCTTTGTTTCAAATTCTTCAGCTTATTAACCTTATACATTTCATCCTAATCAGACGTTTCAATTTATGGCACAGAACTAGACTGTCACATATCAGCTGAGAGTAGAAAAACGAACAAGGATTTAGTCTTCTCTATGATTTACTTTTGATTACGTTGTGACATTCCTGTGTTAATGCATATAAATAAAGTTGGTTTGTGATATTCCATTACATCCCCTTTGACAGGACAAGAAATTATTTAAGCCTTTGATGAATGGCACCCTGTTGGCTTTTCCATTTGTGGTTCAACTAGCAGCTTCTTGCAACTGAATCAGGAGGTTGTAGGTTCAAATCCCATTCTGCAGATTTAACACAAAAAAACCTCAACTGACGTTCTAGAGAGTTGGTGGAGGAAATATAACATGGAGCATTTTTCTTAAATTAAGGAAGCACAGGTTTATGCAGGGACTCATCAAGTATGTAAAATCAACCCACGCTGGAGACCAGAATGGTGAAGAGTTACATATGCCAAGGAAAACTTTGGCTATTCTCCAGAAAGCAATCTCCAAAACATCAAAATTATTCCTGTCATCCTATAACCATTATCTTGAAAAAGAAGATTACCCTATGGAATATTGCTGCAATCTGTTGTCTGTCATATTCCCTGAGTGATGCTGAACTTTAGATTACTTCATTATTGTAAATTACTTTGAAACGTTCTTAAGGACATGTGAAAAGTGCAACTAATATGCTGGTCAATAAGTTTTGATAAAGACTTGCTCGATGGTCATGACATATTAACTAAGTCTATACTTTGGAGCAAATTATACTTTATAAGCGGTTTAAAATGTTCAGAATATATTTTAGATTGTTTATATGATGATGATCATAAAATGGAGTTTATAATAAAAAATCAGCATGGTTCAAACTGTTAGAGAAATTAACTTGCTATGGAAATTCAATTAAAATTGGACACAATCTTTGAAGTGACCAGAGAATACCTTTACTCGTGAATAAGGGGAGGGTGACTTCCTAACAGTATGATAGTAAAGTCTTCCAAAGATCAACAGGCATAACCTTTTTTTAAACATACACACAGAAAGTCAAAGTAAGTCAAAGAGCTGGAATTTGTTTGTAAACAAGGTTGGACAGCAGAAACTTTATTGGATGATGACTAACCAATCAGTCAGAATGGATGATGGGGGTATGAATACCACCAGAATAGACACGATCTGCCATCATCTCTGATGAAGATGACAGTGTTTGTCATCGATTTGGTTAAAATTGATACCTGTACCCAGCTGGAAGCCTGGGAAGAGTTGATTCTGCATGTCAAAGTTAAAACAAGTTCAATCCTGTCTGTCTTATCAATTCCTATTAAAATGCCTGAGACAGTTTTTCATCCGTCCACAACACACAGAGATAGGTTGTGAAACATCCTTGAAACTAAGACAGAATATTGCAAGCATCCTGAGAACCCAGGACAAATGGTTTCAATAGGTACATTTAATGTCAGAGAAATCTGCACAATATACATCTTGAAATTCTTTTTCTTCGCAAACACCCATGAAAACAGAGTACCCCAAAGAATGAATGACAGTTAAAATGGTAGAACCCCAAAGCTCCCCTCACCTCCCCCCTCACACGAACAAGCAGCAGCAAGGCAATGATGTCTGCCACCCCCACCAGCAAAAATGCATTAGCACTCTCCATCAAGCAATCAAGTGTTCAGCAAAGCATGGATAAAGACACAAACTTGTAGTACATCAAAAACTACTCATTTGCCTGATAATTCGATATACCACAGGCTCTCTCTCTCTCCCTAATAAGGGAAAAAGAAGTGTCCCTTTTTCACAGTGAGAAGGGAGACATAAACAATGTTAAAAGTCTGTTGTGTCTCAATGTAAGAGAACTAATTCAGGCTCTCTCTAACTGCTTAAGAAAAGATGAAGTTTCCAATCCAGGAATGCCTTTCATTTGCAGTTAATTAGTTCCTCAATCCTTGTTATTTTGTTCAAACTTGTCTTTCGTTATTTATTCTCCTTTTTATTTTCTCATATGTGACTGTGAGAAAAATCTCCAGTTAATTACAAGGTGTTTTCTTTAACTTCTTAAGTTATTCACCAATAGAACACTTCTGAGGATATATTTAACTCAACAGAATGTATGTTCAATAAGAACTATGATATATTTATATAATTCCTCACCATTATTTAAGCAGTCGCATATCATTTGGCCAAATATTCCTACCTATTTTAGTTGGATTATACCAATATCAGTAGTTTTATCTGGATATCATAATTTTTGAACCTAATGTAAAATTCTGTCATATTGCTACAAGGTTATCATATTGGCCTTTTGCTAAACACTATTCAATTGTTAGTTAGTGCCTCTGCAAATAGTTTCAAGAAAGGAACTGTCCTAAATATATTCTTGGCACACATCCTCCAAACTACATGATGAGATTAATTGTTTATTAGTGTTGTTTTATGTTGTATTATCAACTTCCTATCATTTTGTCACCTTTCTAATTGTCAAGTAGCCTAGGATGATTAGTTCCCAATTATGATCAACTCATTTCAATACTTTCACATTGGTTTAACCTCAACTTATGCTATTATTTTTCTCTATTTTGTTTCAAGTGCTTTTTGCATTCAGATCAAAAACCGTCAATTTCATTTTCTTTTAATATAGCTCGTGCAAACTATCACCATTATACGTTATTTTTTCCCATTTAATTCTGTCAGTCATTAGCCAATTACTACTCTGTTCATAAGGTGTTGACCTTTTATCTTGAATTGTGTCATTTTCCTTTAGCTGAACCCTTGACTTGCTTCGGTTTAAAATTTGTAAAGACCTACCTGCAGTCCTAATTATCTAATTCACCTGGATACCAGCTCAAAGGAATTAAAAATGGAGCTCAATCCAAAAAGTAGCTTGTATTTCCCAACACTGAGTTCAATGTAACATGAATCATAATCTCTGCTTATCACAACTCCTTTTGATTTATGTAGATGAGCTCTGATTTGTTCACTCTTTCACCAATAGGTGTATGCCTCACATGATCTTTGTCCAAATGTAAACCGATAAAACATTTTCTGTGACATCACCATTGTTCTCCTTGCAGCATTCAGGATTTAACGTGAGTAATCTGCTGGTTTGGTTCCTGGCCGTAGCCCAGTATGTAGAATTTGATCTTGACCTCATCTTGCACAGGTACTGCTACTTTCTGGACAGGCAGCAGCCTTTCTAGTAATGCACAGGAAGTGGGTCCGTGATGTAGAAGATAGTATTCCATAGTAGCCCATGGAAACCATGGAGATGAGAACAAGCATATTTTGAGAGTGAATTGAAGAAGTAAAATAGGGTGAGGAAATAAGCAGTAGTGAGGGGTTCTGCTGTTTATTCAGATGGGCCTCATGACTGGTAGAACAATCAGCTCCACACACTATGAAGTCTGTGAGCTGTAGTTAACAGTTCACACTGGCTTTAATCACTCCAGAGGGGGATGCCAACTCAAGCTAATTATTCTTTAATTAAAAAATTACTAAGGATATTTTTAAATCATTGAAGTTATGCAAAATTCATCACTTTCAGTATGCTCTCATTTTATTGAATTATTTATAATTGTTGTTTGACCCAATTTCTGTCAGTAGATCATTGAAATAAGCAACACTTTGATGATATTACAAGATATGACTGATTTGCAATCTTCATTGGGGTGAATTATACCAGGAAGTGCCAGGTCAAAGTTCATTTTGGGCAGAACTTTAACTGGAAATTAAGGCAGACTTTTCAGACCGGTGACAAAGCACTTGAAAAATGGATGTGAATGAATTCTGTTTCCTGGGCTTGTCTGAATGCATGTCTTCTGTCCTCAACTACAGAAAACATTCAAACTGCAATGTTAAAAAAATAGGCTTTTTTAGGCCATATTATTAGGTATAGGAGTTGAACGTGGTGTGATTGTCTGCTGCTGTAGCCCATTCACTTCAGGGTTCAACAGGTTCTGCATTCATAGCTGCTCTTCTGCACTCCACTGTTGTACCATGTAGTTAATTGATTTATCATCACCTTCCTGTCAGCATGAACCAGTCTGACCATTCTCCTCTGACCCCTTTTAGAAACAAGGCATTTTCATGCACAGAACTGCCGCTCACTTTTTCTTGTTGTTTTTCACACCATTCTCTGTGAACCCTAGAGATTGTTGTGGAGATCAGCAGCTTCTGAGATACTCAAACCACCCCATCTGGCACCAACAATCATTCCATGGTCTAAGTCACTTAGATACTTTGATCATATTTCTGCCTCATTCTGATGTTTGGTCTGGATAACATCTGAACATCTTGGCCGTATCTGCAAGCAAATACACTGAGCTGCTGCCACATGATTAGCTGATTAGATATTTAAATTACAAGCAGATGTACAGGTGTACCTGATAAAAAGGACACTGAGTGTATATACTAACTTCAGAACATCAAACTGGTTGCATGAAGAATATTCTTTATTGCAAATTCATATTTTAATTTTGCTGATCATAAACTGAACTTGGAAGCTAATACTGTCAATAAATGGATTGCCATTTATGAATGTCCATATGTCTCTTAATGCATGTCTACTTGGATGTTTTGAATCTTGATTAACAACGGTCAAAATATGTTGCTGGTAATAATGGGGAAAGGCATCATACTGCATTTCTCATGTAATTTCTAAACATCTGCAGTAATAAAAATAAGTTCTACCAAATGATTGCAATATTGTACCAATCCATCATAGAACAGAAATAGAGTTTATCACTGTTGCCACAAATGATACAGTGGTTTGCAATTCCATTCACTATACAGCCATATTGTCCCACAAGAGGTATACAGAAGGATTTAGCAGATGGCAGCTTGTTCTCTCAACATCTGTTTCCTTTCATACTCTGGTTTAGCATCTCCTCTGCCATTATAAGCTACAGTGTTAATCATATGGACAATTTGTAAAGTGCATGTTCTACAGAGACTACGGTTGTTCTGGTCAGATCATACATCAGATTTGATAGAGATAACAATCCCCTTAGTGTGATTTTGCTTGCTTTATTGCTGTTGGAAGGAATATATTCATTGACTTTGAAGAATTGCATCAACTACTCTTACATTCATTACAACCACCTATTTTGTTTATTGTAGAATCTGATAAGGTAAAAAATGAACCAAACACCTTCAGTAATTTTGACTTTAAACACAGACTATTCCACTTTCCTTGGCTGCTCCCATTATTTCCTAATTCACTTTTGTCTGCAGTAATGACTTTGTCAGAACTTCCAGTGACCTTGTGGCTGAAATTACATTTGAGTCAATGATATGACTTATGAGGTAGGAATTATGCATGCACAATATTGTTAGAAATATGGATCCCTTGATTTTTAGGTTAGCGCATGAAATAAAATGCTCGATTCAGACAAAGTTGATTTACAATCCAATTAGAATAGAAACGACATTAGATGTCTTTCATTTCTGCAGTCATCAGCTGATTGGATGGGGAAAGGAGAAAATGAGATTTGTTTTTGAGAATGATAATGATTTACAACAATTGGTTAGCAGAAGTATTCTAAATCAATCAGCTGGTTCAGCCATGCAGCACACCACAAACCATATTTATTACTACAATATAGCTGATAACTTTGGTTGTGATGATGCAAACATTTCATGATATACACATTAAACTTAAGTGCAGAATAAGAACTGGATTGATGAGCCACAGTTAACCTACCAGCAAATCTTTGAGTAAATCTTCTCATCTACAAGACTGAGTTTAAGTGCTACTATACCTGCTGATTTTTATTATTTTCAGCAGTATAGAATGAAACATTCTCTTCTTGTGAATAAAGGTGGTGTAAATTCCTCACATATAAATAAATGTGATAGTGTCTTTAAAATATTATACTTTTATCTATTACCCCTTATTATTAATGATCAGAAGGCAGATTCAACTTTTGTCTTTTCTGTTACTTGCTATCTTTTGTAATGTAATTAGGTAATATTTTCTCATTTCAATTTAAAATAAATGTTGTATGAAATTACGAAACAAGCAATTCCCACAGAGAACCATCCAAAATTTTAACACCATGAATCAATCTCTATAAGGACAGAAATGTAATTAATTTGCCCTCTATTTAATAGTTGTCAACAGGATGTGATCAAAGTGAAAATGTATCAAGCTATGCCTTGTGCCATAAACTTTGGGACAGCAAACTGCATATATCAGTCTTGACATAACTTCATTTATACTGAGGAGACTTAGAGAATTGTTTTATATGTTGATAAAGAACTTGGAACTTGCTTGTTTGTTTGTTTAATAGTTAATGTCATTTCCAGTACACAAGTGTAATGGAGAACAGAATAATTGTTACTCCAGATTCGAAGCAGTACATTAAAATACACACTGATAAAGGACGCAATAAATAAGCACATAATAAAAAAAACATAAGATAATGGATGCAAAGATCATCTTCAATATCCCAGTAATCTCTTTCCTAACTTCCAATGGTAATCAGCAATATATCCCATCTGGTCCTAGGAACTTATCCATCCTAACAGTTTTCAAAAGCTCAAAATATTGCTTCTAACTTAATCTTAACATGCTCCAGCACATTAGCCTGTTCTACACTGACCTCACATTCGTCAAGTTGAGTAATATTACTCAAATTACTCAAATACCTTGCAAAGTCCTAAAGTTTCAATCGAACCATTTTTTACCTTTTCACGTCCTATGGATTGAAGATACAGTATATTTTCTGCAACTGGTTTCTCTTAACAATTGGCCTTACTAATATGCCGGTGAATTGGTACTGTACTTAATGTAAGGCCATTCTTTAACTGAGAGGCCGACAATTAAACATGTCATATATGGAGCTAGGTAGGAACAAGGCAAGAAAATTTGATGGAAAAATGATCACCATTAATATTTTGGAAATTAGCAAACACATGCTGTATAAATATACCATATGGTTTGACCAGAAGCAAAGCAATCAGTAGGTCAGAGGAGAATGGTCAGCCTCAGGGTCGCTCAGCTCGTTGTTGTCCAGGGAAACAGCCCTCGGCCCCGCCAAACTGGGTAACAGTTTGTGTGGATGCTGTGTGATGTACCCCACCCCGCCCAAATAACAGACAGCACACCAGATATGATTAAATGATTTACAGTTTATAGATATTACTGGAACTATGTAATTAATAGAGAATATAATATAAAAGGAAAATAAAAGTCGCCACACTTACCAAAGTTCAATCTCTTCGTGCACAGACAGTTGGAGCTCAGGACCCTCCTTCTTCACCCTGCCATCCCCTCGGACCACCTCGACCTTGCGGACTAGCGGCTCAGGACCACTCGGAGTGATCGGACTGAGCCTTCCCACACGTCCGTCGTCCTCCCGATCTCTCATCCGACACCCCGGACCTCGGACTCCTGCTCGGGGTCCAACGCCGTTAGCGAACTCACAGCACCTGGTCCATCCTCTGTCCCTCTCTCCCGCCTTCTGCCCAAAAACCCGCGCATCACAATATCTTACAGACACACAGAAAACATAACAACTATCCCAATTGATTCGTAACACCTTCTTATCAGTAACATGATCCAAACAAACTGCTAACAGGAGGACTTTCTCAGCAGTTAACATAACAAAAAAGCCCTTTCAATTATAACATAACAAAGAAGCCATTTTAATTAGACTACGCAGTGACAAAAAAAAGAAACCCCTTACAGAAGGATGGAATTTCACTCTTTGCTGAGTTACCTACCATGGCTAAGGAAGAGGTTGTAACAAATATATATTTTGTTCTATGAGTTTTAATGAGTTGTCATTGAACATTAAATAAATAGCAATTATGCATTAGTTATGTTTGTCAACAACCTTGCATTCAGCGGCTAACTACAAATGCACTCTCTGTCCCATTACAAATCAAATTCTCTGGCCTTGTCTTATAATACAGTAGATTCCTCTGATTCAGATGTTGATCTATTTTCTCCCAAAAAGTCAGTTTTGTCTGGCCATGGTTATTTTCTATAATGAAACATTGTTTTGCCCCAATATAAGCCAGGCTGTGTTTACAACTCCCTGCAATGTCGTGCACTCCTGAGCAGAAGAGTATGAATCTCTATTACTTGGAACTGCCAGCAAAGTGTTGCTCTCTCCAGTGCCAGCTTTCGTTTTGCTACACTGGACTGTGATGCATCTGTAAAAGTTGGTGAGGTCATTAGGGCATGCCAAATTTCTTTCTGGAGTTTATTTCCAGATGAATATTGCTGAGGACACAGGAAATACAGTACCCCCCTTGCTCTTCCTCTTCCACGAGACTCTTATATAAAGTTTAATCTAAAAAATGACAGGGCAGAACTTCTGCAGTGCCACATTGATATGTTAGCCGAAACATATCCTTGCGGTGGAGTTTGAACATAGCCACAACTCAGGAAAATAGACTTCTGATGCAGTCATGATTGTTATAACACATCAGTTGTGGAAAGAAATCTAACCTGAAAAATTAAGGTACCATCCTCCTTATGATCTGAATGACCCAGGGTATATTTTTATTTTTTCATTCAGAGATACAACACAGCAGCAGGCTCTTCTGTCCCAATGACCCCTGCCGCACAATCACACCAATATAACCTACTAACCCGTACATCTTTGGAATGTGGGAGGAAACCGGAGATCCCAGAAAATAAACACATTCAATATTTTCTATTTCAAATTAAGGCTGCTTACTTATAATGATTTCTGCTGGCTGCAGCTTCAAGGTAACTCACTTGCACACACACCATTTAAATCACGGCTGAGTTTGGAAATAAATTGTTATCAAATAAAGCAAGTTTGAAAAGCATTTTGCAATTTTTGTAACATGAAATTATTTGTAAGGTGAGAGGAGAAGGTAGAAGATAATTTTTGCAGTTTGAATAGGACAGAATGTGATGCATTAATTTCCAAAGTTTCAAACAATTATGGAAACTGTTGACGTATTTAAGTTTCTGCACAAGGAATCAAACTGGTTTAAGTCTCTTGTCAACTCAATAAAGCTTTGAATATGCCTCATTTGGAGTTTTCTGTGGACTTCTAGTTGTCATATTACAAAAAGGATGTAGAGGGTTTAGAGAGGCTGCAAGAGAGATTCACCAGAAAGTTGCCTGGATCAGAAAGTATTAGCTATAAGGACAGTGGATAAACTTCGATTGCTTTCCCTGGCGCATCAGAGACCAAAGGGCAATGTGCTTGCAGTACACACAATTATGAGAGGGATGTATAATGTAAACAGTTAAAGTCTTGAAAAAGGATCTAGTGCTTTCCCAGTATATGTGATGAATAAGCTCTTCTCGGGCTTTCAGATCAGTACAGGTATCGATTTTATCCAACGTTTTGATGACAGAGTCTGCCATCTTCATCAGCAATGATGTCTGGGCATGTCTAGTCCAGTGGTGTTTATACCCCTGTCATTAATCCCTCCCGACTGGTTAGTCCTCAATGTTCTGCTACCATCGATTTCTCCAGGTAACCCAAACGGAATCACCTCCTGTTCCCCTTGATGTGGGTTTCCACCGTGAATCCTGTCTGGCTGACATATGTTGACCTGCATTCACAGGGAATCCTGTAAATGCCAGCCGTCCTGAGTCCCAATTCATCTTAAAAGTGCTGATGGAAAAACCAGGAAACCTAACAATGAGGAGGAACCCGTCGCTATCGGTTGTCTTCCCTATATTTGCATGGTTTCTGGAAGAATTAACAGGATCTTGAAGAACTACTGGACTAATACCATCCACACACCCATAAGGAAGTTCAAATCACAACTTATGTGGGGACTCAGGATGATTGGCGTTTACAGGATTCCCTGTGAATGCAGAGCACCGTATAGCGGCCAGATGAGACACACAGTGGAAACCCGCATCAAGGTGCACAGGAGGTGTATCAGTTTGGGTGACCTGAAGAGATTGGTGGTAGCAGAACATTGCATTCACAATGGCCATAGGGTTGACCTTGATGGCACAAAACTACTGTGTTGCGCCAAAGGCTTTTGGGAATGCCTTGTGAATTAAAGCCATTGAAATAAAACTAAAGGGAAAGAATTTTAACAAAGTCGAGGGTCTCATTCTAAGTGAGAACTGGATTTCAATTGTAAACAAGGTGGGACAATGGAATCCTGACTGGATGAGGGCTAACCAATCAGAAGGGCTGGATGACAGGGGTATAAATACCACCAGACTAGACATGCCCAGGCATCATCCCTGATGAAGATGGCAGAGTTTGTCAGCAAAACATCAGTTAAAATTGATACCTGTACCTGGCTGGAAGCCCAAGAAGAGTTTATTAGTCAAAGACTTTTCCGAGGATGGAATTGTCAAATACAACAGAGCTAAGGTAAGATGAGGGGAAGAGTTTAGAAGGTAAGTTCTTTTTTACACAGAGAGTGATAAGTGCCTGGAAAATGTTGTCATGGAAGTAGATGAAAGCAGATATGAATGCAATGTTTAAGAGGCAATTGGACAGCTCTTGAGCAGAAAGAGGATATAGGCTACATACAGGCTGAAGTACAGTTTAACAGGGCATTGTGGTTAGTACAAACAACATCCTGGTCCAAAAGGCCTATTCCTATGCTGCACTGTCCTGTGTTCTGTGTTTATTTACAATTAACAGCATTTTGGTATATTTCCCAGTTTTAAGACAGTGCCTTTGATCTAATTTGCTCCTAATATCCTTCCAATTTTTTGATTGTATGTAGACATCCCACCTTGCGAAAACTCATTTCAGGGAGGTTTCAACCAGAAATCTCAACCTCATAACAGTCTATGTCAATGAATTTGTTAATTCTGCAGGACATCAGATTCACAAGTGTTTTGTGAGACAGCTGACTTCTGAATTCTGTCCTAAAGTGACACACCATGCTGAATGCCCTTTCTACATCACAATTAGAATTTGGCAGCACCAAAAGCAGCTTCATCAACTGGCAGAGCTCTTTGAATCTCAACTGCCCTGTGCTCACAGATTTTACTTTGGACAGCTTCCCCAGAACTCATCAACTGGCAAACTTTTATAGTTTGGCACCAGCCCTTCAAGGTTATTTGAGACATAATCCAGGACTCACCTCAACATGTCTTTTAAAGTCACTTAACCTACCATGGACAATAGAATAGTCACTGTTGCAAACAGTGCAGTGAACAACACTGTCATTATTTTTGACCCCTATTAGGCAGGGGTACACCTTAGTGTAGTCTGGGGTGAAGTACTTTTTTTGGAACACCCTGCCATGGTGCTGCAGGATACTAAACTGAACTGATGGGACAATGAAAGAGAGAGAAAGGTCGACTATAAAGCCCGCCTACAGAGAAAACTGATAGGTCTACTTAGCACAAAGAGAGACCAATCAGGATGCTCTCTCTGTCACTCTGTCACTCTCTCACTATGTCTGTCACTTGCTGTCTCTGAGGATGCTCTCTCTGTCACTCTCTCATTACATCTGTCACTCGCTCTCTCTCTCTCTCTCTCAAAAAAAATTGATTTCCGGGATATTGTTATAATTTGCGGGCATCAGGGAGCTGCTACCAATATGCTGGAGACTCCCAGAACTTCCAGGAGAGGTGGGATGTCTGTGAATGGAACGTTGATCAGTTCTGCTTTGAATGGCTATTGAATATTATAATTACATTACTGATATCACTTTTAGTAAATTGTTAACCTGTTATGGTTAAATTGAGATCTCTGTGTTAAATTCCCACTCTAGAAATATGATCATATAATGCATTTATTGAATGCTTCAGGTGTGTAAACAGAATGTTGCATAGAGAGATACTCATCTAGAAATTGCAATGTGCTTAAAAATGTTAGCTAAGATGCCACTGCACTGAGGATGCCAGGGGTCTTCTGTGAAGACCCTTAAGATCAGAAATGCAGTTGTCTCCATGGCTTAAGACTCCATTTGTGGCAGAATTGGACTGAACTTGCGCAAATCTGCCCTTATACTGAAGAAGAGCAAGGGAGTTATTCTCAGTATCCTGAGCAATATTTCTTCTGAAATAAACTTAAGAAAAAAGAAAGATTATCTGGTCACGATCAGATTGTTTTTAGTACAAATTGGCTGTTGGTTTTGCTGCAGAAAAAAGGTGAGGTACATCCTGGTGTGACAGGGTACATAATGAATGAACATACAGGTGTACTCTTTTGTTGTAAAATACCTTGGAATATCTAGAGGATATCATATGGATATCTTCCTTCAACCCACCAATAAATTAATAGCCTATAGTGTTTGGTGTGCATTGCTCACTGCCAGCAATTGGTAGTTTTTTTAAAACTTTTAATTTCTACTTTATAAAAGTTACTGATGCAATTTTTTTTGAAAAAAAGTTATCCAATATCTCCTGTATCCTTTCATATTAGGAAAATGAGGGGAAACTAAACAGCTTAAATAAAACTGAGTACTCTAGTTAAGGCTGTTTCAGACTCTAAGGTTGAAAACGCTTGTATGAATGATTATATTCATCTTTCAAATAAGAGTCTACTTCTAAGCTGCTTGCAACTGGAACCTGCCATTTAAACTTTGATAGCCTGTTTCTGTGTGATCTGGCACTTTGCTGTCTCTGAGGGAGTTCAGTTCAGTGAAGCTTGATGCAGGGTGTACAGCCTGGAGGCCCGGAAGCCTGAGATGGAGCATGAGCCCATGATCGACTCCATTGCTTCTCTCTGATTGAGGCATCAAGCAAAGCAAGGTTAAGGTCAATGAAGTTGAAAGTGGAGGACAGGCACCTGCCTGTGTTTGTCCAGTCTTCCTTTCCCTCTCGCTAGAGGAACGTGCAGTGTCTTGGGATGCACATTGCCAGGATTGATTAATGAGGATATGGGCTCATTTTAGGGGACTTTAAGGTTCATGTTGCATGTGTTTCTGGATTCTAATTACTTTTTATTTGTTGTTTTTGAGCGGTTTGACCGCAGCAGTCGATGCAGACTGGGAGCTTAGGTGAAGTATGGCCCTGCAGCAGGCATTGCCTAGTGCCATGGTGCTGAACTGAACTATATTGAACACTAATGGACTTCTGCTTTGATGTTTGACATTCTAGACGTTGTTCGCTCGCTTTTAGCCATTGGCGCAATTTGCTCTTTTTTCACATGTTGGGTGTTTGATGTTTCCTTGAAAGGGTTGTTCCCTGGTGCATGGTGTTTCTTTGTTTCCTGGCTGCCTGTGTAAGGATGAATCGCAGAGTTGTATTCTGTATACATACTTTGATAATATACGTACTTTGAGTTTTTAAATCTTTGAACATGTACTTATCAATAAAGGGAGACCAGTTTGAAAATATTCAGATTTATTGTACACTGCTAGGCTTTTGTTGTTTCTGTTGTTATTTTCTGGCACAGTGGATGTTATATCAAGAATAATGAGATCATCGGTAGAGAGTGATATTTATTTTTATAATGTCAGGCATGTATTAAAAGACAGTAATATGGGACCGAGCATCAAATGAACTCACCATGTATATGAAATAAATATTGTATTGAAACATTATATCAAGCCAGGATTAAACAAAAATCAAACTGAATCATGTTATAAACACAAAAAATTATGGCAGATGGGAAAGCCACTTATTCCATCATGTCCATGGCAACAAGAGAGAAATTACTGAGGCAATTACCGTGTCATTTGTACCACACCAAGTGCTCATCCAGCTGTTGCTTTGTAAAACTGAAACACGGATTTGTGCCTCCACCAGCCTTTCAGGCAGTGAGTTCTAAGTACCAAATATTCTTCAGATGACTTTATTTTTAATCATCTTCCTTTAATCCTTCCGCTAGTACATGAATTTAATTACCTCCAGAAAATGAATTAAGTCTTAACTGCACATTCTGCCTGGTACTCATATCACTTCTTACACATTTTAGTCTCTCACAATCCTACACATATTATTAGATAAGTGGATGAATAATTATGCAAATTAATCTTATGATCTTTGTTTTATATCTTATGGCTATCAATGTTCTGCGAGGCTGAAAATATGGCCAATAAAAATCGGGAAGATGTGTAACAGTTGACTTAATATCACTTGATTTAATCTGCTGTCAAAAGTTAAATTACATTGGCAATTCTGCTATTTTTCCTTTCTGCAATTACCAGTTTTTCATATATCCCTGATGGTTCCACCTAACTTTGTAGAATATAATGGAAATGTTCATTCATTTCCAAAGGGATGACATTTAATCCTTGGAAACCTAGAAATGACAAATTTAAAAAATATAAATGTTCTTAGCTTATAAAGAATGCAATGGATTTGACATTGCTAAAGCTGTTTCGGTAATACAACTTACATTTTCAACTTTCATGGCTTATTTGCTCTTCTATTTATCTTTTCTTTTTGATTTGACATTATTTTGTCAGTGTGTATTTTTTGTTGTTGTGGTATATTAACGAAGGTGCAAAATTAACAGGGTTGTTGTCACGAGTGAATTCAACTTCCCTAATATAGGTTAGCACTTCTTTAGAGAAGAAGATTTAAATGGGATAGAATATGTTCAGTGTGTCCAGCAGGATTCCAATGCAATATTTTGACAAGCTGACTGGAGGAGAGGTCATTCTGGGTCAATGGATCAATTGGGTCAAGATAGGTGGTGTTGTGGATAATGAAATAGGTTTTCAAAGCTTGCAGAGAGATTTAGGCCAGTTAGAAGAGTGGGTTGAAAGATGGCAGATGGAGTTTAATGCTGAAAAATGTGAGGTGCTACATTTTGGTAGGACTAATCAAAATAGGACATACATGGTAAATGGTAGGGCATTGAAGAATGCAGTAGAACAGAGGGATCTAGGAATAATGGTGCATAGTTCCCTAAAGGTGGTATCTCATGTGGATGGGGTGGTGAAGAAAGCTTTTGGTATGCTGGCCTTTATAAATCAGAGCATTGAGTATAGGAGTTAGGATGTAATGTTGAAATTGTATAAGGCATTGGTAAGGCCAAATTTGGAGCATTGTGTACAGTTCTGGTCACCGAATTATAGGAAAGATGTCAATAAATTTGAGAGAGTACAGAGGAGATTTACTAAAATTTTGCCTGGGTTTCATCTCCTAAGTTACTGAGAAAGGTTGAAAAAGTTAGGTCTTTATTCTTTGGAGCATTGAAGGTTGAGGAGGGTCTTGATAGAGGTATTTAAAATTATGAGGGGGATAGATAGAGTTGACATGGATAGGCTTTTTCTATTGAGAGTGGAGGAGATTCAAACAAGAGGACATGAGTTGAGAGTTAAAGGGCAAAAGTTTAGGGGTAACATGAAGGGGAACTTCTTTACTCAGAGAGTGGTAGCTGTGTGGAACAAGCTTCCAGCAGAAGTGGTTGAGACAGGTTTGATGTTGTTGTTTAAAGTTAAATTGGACAGCTATATGGACCGGAAAGGAATGGAGGGTTATGGGCTGAGTGCAGGTCGGTGGGGCTAGGTGAGAGTAAGAGTTCAGCATGGACTAGAAGAGCCAAGATGGCCTGTTTCTGTGCTGTAATTGTTATATGGTTATATGGTAATTACTAGACAATGAACCAGGTGTCTCAGTGAATGAGGATTTTGGAGACAGTGACCACAATTCCCTGACATTTTGCATAGTCTTGGACAGGGATTGGTCAGATAGAATGGGAAAGTATTTAATTGAGTGAGTGTGATGTATGATACTATTAGGCAGGAATTTAGGAGCATAAATTGAATATTCATGTTCTCAGGAACATGTATAATGGAAATGTGGCGATGTTTAGGGAACACTTGTATAGTGTTTTGATTTTGTCCTCTTGAGGTAGGGGAAAGATGGTAGGGTGAAGGAACCATTGTTGACAAGAGAAATGGAACATCGAGTCAAGAGGAAGAGGGATGCATACTTAAGGTTTAGGAAACAAATATCAAATTGGGCTCTTGAGAGTTAAATACTAGCCAAGGAAAGAACAAAAGAATGGACTTATGAGAGCTAGAAGGGACATGAGAAGGCATTGATGAGTAAAATGAAGGAAAATAACAAGGCACACTGCATGTATGTGAAGAACAGGAAGATGATTAGTGTGAGGGTAAAGGAGAAAGCATGTGTCTGGAGTCCTGGGAGATAAGAGAGGGCCGTAGTGAATACCTCAGTATACACCATTAAGTGGGACCTTAATGAATGTGAGGTCATTGTAGAACGGGCTAATATGCTTAATATTTTCAATGTTAAGAAAGAGGATATGCTAGAACTTTTGGAAAACATTAGGGTAAGTCCTAGAAACTGGACCGGATATACCTCCGGTTACCATGAGATGTGAAGGAAGAGATTACTGTCCATTTGGTGATGATCTTTGCTTCTTCACTGGCCACAGAAGTAGTAGCTCTAGAAGACTGGAGAGTGGCAAATGTTACTTCTTAGCTTAAGGAAGGTAATAGGTTTTAGGTCAGTTGTGGGCAAACTATATGAGAGAAGTCTTAGAGAAAGAATTTATAAGAACTTGGAGAAGCATAGGCTGATTATGGAGAGCCAGCATATCTTTGTTAGGGGAAGGTTATGCCTCATGAACCAGAGGGAATTCATTAAGGAAATGAAAAATCAAATTAATGAACATAGAGCAATAGATGTGGTGTATATGGGTTTCGGTAAGATATTCAACGAGTTTCTCCGTGGTAGGCTTATTCAGAAAGTCATGAGGGAGTGGATCCAGGGAAACTCAGCAGTGTCAATGCAGAATTAGCTTGCCCACAAAAACCAGAAAGTGGTACCAGAAGGAGCATATCTGTCTTTAGGTCTGTGACTTGGTGTGTTCTGCAGGGATCTGTTCTGGGACCTCGCTCCTAGTGAACTATAAAGGACTTGGATGAGGAAGTGAAGAATGGATTAATAGGTCTGCAGAGGACACAAAGGTTAATTTTGTTGTAGATAATGTTGATTGTTACAATTGGAATTTGTAATCTAACTCTAGGATACAGAGCTGGGCTGAGAACTGGCAGATGAAGTTCTATCCTGAAAAGTGTGAAACAATACAGTTTGGAAGTTTGAACTTGAAGGCAGAGTACACGTTAATGGCAAGGTTCTTAACAGTGTGGAGGAACAGAGTTATCATAGGGTCCATGACCACAAATCCTTCAAATTGCTTCACAAGTTGATGGTTAAGAACTTGTTGATGGTTAACAACTTGGATGGTTAAGAAGGTTGGCCTTCATTAGTCAGGAGTTTGGGTTCAAGAACTGGGACACAATGATGCAGCTCTAAAAATCCTCTGGTTCGACCATATGTGTCAGTTCTGGTCTCCTCGTTATAGGAAAGACGTGGAAGTTTTAGACAGGATGCAGGGGGGACTTATCAAGATGCTTCATGGATTAGAGATTATTTCTTATGAGGAAAGGTTGAACAAGCAAAGGCTTTTCTCTTTAGAGTGGAGGAGGATAAGAGGTGATTTGATAGAGGTATATAAGAAGATAAGAGGCATATATCCAGTAGACAGCCAGAGATGTTTTCCCCAGGTGGAAATGGTTAATATGAGTGGGTATAGTTTTAAGGTGATTGGAGGGATGTATGGGGGGAAAGTTAGAGGTAAGTTACACAGAGAATGGTGGTCGGTGGAATGCAGTGATGGTAGTAGTGGCAGATATATTTGGGTCATTTCAGTTTAAGTTCAAGTTCAAGTTTAATTCTATCCAAGAAACTTAGATAAGCACACAGATGAAAGAAAAATTGAGAGCTATTGGGGAAGGAAAGATCAGATTGACCTTGAGCAGGTAAAGTGTGGCACAACATCATGGATCAAAGGACCTGCCCTGTACTGTATTGTTGTATGTTCTATGTTCTATATAGGAACTACACACAAAATGCTGGAAGAAATCAGCAGATCAGGCAGGCAGCATTTTTGGAGGGAAATGGACAGTCATCTGGAATCATCCATTTCCTCCCACAGATGCTGCCTGACTCACAGAGTTCATCCTGCGCTTTGTGTGTTGCTCCCGATTCCAGCATCTGCAGTCTTTTGTGTATTCATAAGAGAGAGGTTGTTGTATTAGAATTTGGATGACCTTGTTGGGATGGTGCCCAGAGTACTGTCAACAGGTTTCATCTCCTTGTTGAAGGACAAATACATTTATTTTGGAGGCAGTTCAAAGAAGGTTCACAAAGTCAGTTCCTGGGATATCAAAGTCAAAGTCAAATTTATTGTCATTTGCCCAAGTCCATGTATACACAGGTACAATGAAAAACTTACTTGCAGCAGCATCGCAGGCGCATGGCACTTACAGACACATAACATTTACAAGAACAATTAAACTTAAATTATACACAATCTTTACAAGAAATAACAGAAACAAGGAATGAAGTACTCTTTAGTGCAGAGTGTTCAAAGTGGTCATCATGATGTTAAACTGCAGAGATTGGGGTTGTGCTGTTAGTTGAAGAACCAAATGGTTGAAGGGAAGTAGCTATTCTTGAACTTGGTGGTGAGGAACTTCAGGTTTTTGTACCTCCTGCCTGATGGTAGCAGTGAGAAGATGGCATGGCCTTGATGGGGTGAGGGAAGTGATCTTTGCTGATGGATGCTGCTTTCTTGATATACTACCTCCTCTAGGTACTACTGATGGTGGAAAGTGATATCCTTGTGAAGTACTAAGCAGAGTCGATTACTCTCTGCAGCTTTTTACATTCCTATGCAATCAAATTGCTATACCAACTATGATGCAACCAGTCATGACACTTCCAACAGGACCTCTGTGGAAGCTTGTTGGCGTGTTTGGTGACAAACCAAACCTCTTGAACCTCCTAAGTAAAGACGCTGGTATGGTTTTCCTGTGATTGTACGTATGTGCTGGTCCCAAGATAGGTTGTCCAATATGTTAAAGACCAAGAGTTTAAAGCTGCTGACTTTCTCTACCGCTGATACCTAATGTAGGTTGGCATATGTTCGCCCTCCCTGAAATTAACATTCGTTCTTCAATTCTGCTAACAATGAACAAGAAGTTGCTGTTAAAGCACCACTTGGCTGAATTTGCTAGGATCTCACTCTGGTAGACTGAGTCATCACCGCCTGTCATTCATTTAATGACAGTAATATTGTGAAATACACACAAAATGCTCAAGAAACTCAGCAAGTCAGGCCGCATCTATGGAAAATGGTAAACAGTCGATGCTTCGGACCAAAATCCTTCTTCAGCTGAGTCCTGAGTCGCAGCCTGAAACGTCAACTGTTTACTCTTTTCCATACATGCTGCCTGGCCTGTTGAGTGTGTTGCTTGGATTTCCAGCATCTGCAGATTTTCCCTGGACAGTAATGTTATCACTGATTTCGTTGAATGAAGAGTGGATGTATGAGGCAAAGTTGAGCAGAATGGGTTTCCACTCTTTGGAGTTTACAGCAAGGTGATTATGTTATGTGACGGAAGTCTGTGTAGGGGAGCACTTTGGTTCCAGTGATCATAATGCCATTAGTTTCAATTTGATCATGGACAAGGATAGATCTGGTCCTAGGGTTGAGGTTCTGAACTGAAAGAAGACCAAATTTGAAGAAATGAGAAAGGATCTAAAAAGCGTGGATTGGGACAGGTTGTTCTCTGGCAAAGATGTGATTGGTAGGTGGGAAGCCTCCAAAGGGGAAATTTTGAGAGTGCAGAGTTTGTATGTTCCTGTCAGGATTAAAGGCAAATTGAATAGGAATAAGGAACCTTGGTTCTCAAGGGATATTGCAACTCTGATAAAGAAGAAGAGGGAGTTGTATGAAATGTATAGGAAACAGGGGGTAAATCAGGTGCTTGAGGAGTATAAGAAGTGCAAGAAAATATTTAAGAAAGAAATCAGGAGGGCAAAAAGAAGACATGAGGTTGCCTTGGCAGTCAAAGTGAAGGATAATCCAAAGAGCTTTTACAAGTACATTAAGAGCAAAAGGATTGTAAGAGATAAAATTGGTCCTCTTGAAGATCAGAATGGTCGGCTTTGTGCAGAACCAAAGGAAATGGGGGAGATCTTGAATAGGTTTTTTGCGTCTGTATTTACTAAGGAAGCTGGCATGAAATCTATGGAATTGAGGGAATCAAGTAGTGAGACCATGGCAACTGTACAGATTGAAAAGGAGGAGGTGCTTGCTGTCTTGAGGAAAATTAAAGTGGATAAATCCCCGGGACCTGACAGGGTGTTCCCTCGGACCTTGAAGGAGACTAGTGTTGAAATTGCGGGGGTCCTGGGAGAAATATGTAAAATGTCGCTGTCTACGGGTGAAGTGCCGGAGGATTGGAGAGTGGCTCATGTTGTTCCGTTGTTTAAAAAAGGATCGAAAAGTAATCCGGGAAATTATAGGCCGGTGAGTTTAACGTCAGTAGTAGGTAAGTTATTGGAGGGAGTACTAAGAGACAGAATCTACAAGCATTTGGATAGACAGGGGCTTATTAGGGAGAGTCAACATGGCTTTGTGCGTGGTAGGTCATGTTTGACCAATCTACTGGAGTTTTTCGAGGAGGTTACCAGGAAAGTGGATGAAGGGAAGGCAGTGGATATTGTCTACATGGACTTCAGTAAGGCCTTTGACAAGGTCCCGCATGGGAGGTTAGTTAGGAAAATTCAGTCGCTAGGTATACATGGAGAGGTGGTAAATTGGATTGGACATTGGCTCGATGGAAGAAGCCAGAGAGTGGTGGTAGAAAATTGCTTCTCTGAGTGGAGGCCTGTGATTAGCGGTGTGCCACAGGGATCAGTGCTGGGTCCATTGTTATTTGTCATCTATATCAATGATCTGGATGATAATGTGGTAAATTGGATCAGCAAGTTTGTTGATGATACAAAGATTGGAGGTGTAGTAGACAGTGAGGAAGATTTTCAGAGCCTGCAGAGGGACTTGGACCAGCTGGAAAAATGGGCTGAAAAATGACAGATGGAGTTTAATACTGACAAGTGTGAGGTATTGCACGTTGGAAGGACAAACCAACGTAGAACATACAGGGTTAATGGTAAGGCACTGAGGAGTGCAGTGGAACAGAGGGATCTGGGAATACAGATACAAAATTCCCTAAAAGTGTCATCACAGGTAGGTAGGGTCGTAAAGAGAGCTTTTGGTACATTGGCCTTTATTAATCGAAGTATTGAGTATAAGAGCTGGAATGTTATGATGAGGTTGTATAAGGCATTGGTGAGGCCGAATCTGGAGTATTGTGTTCAGTTTTGGTCACCAAATTACAGGAAGGATATAAATAAGGTTGAAAGAGTGCAGAGAAGGTTTACAAGGATGTTGCCGGGACTTGAGAAACTCAGTTACAGAGAAAGATTGAATAGGTTAGGACTTTATTCCCTGGAGCGTAGAAGAATGAGGGGAGATTTGATAGAGGTATATAAAATTATGATGGGTATAGATAGAGTGAATGCAAGCAGGCTTTTTCCACTGAGGCAAGGGGAGAAAAAAAACAGAGGACATGGGTTAAGGGTGAAGGAGGAAAAGTTTAAAGGGAACATTAGGAGGGGCTTCTTCACACAGAGAGTGGTGGGAGTATGGAATGAGCTGCCAGACGAGGTGGTAAATGCGGGTTCTTTTTTAACATTTAAGAATAAATTGGACAGATACATGGATGGGAGGTGTATGGAGGGATATGGTCCGTGTGCAGGTCAGTGGGACTAGGCAGAAAATGGTTCGGCACAGCCAGGGAGGGCCAAAGGGCCTGTTTCTGTGCTGTAGTTTCTATGGTTCTATGGTTCTATGGTTGTAACATGAGATTATCAACAAACTTGATAACATCATTGATACGTCACTGTCTTGTGTAAATGAGAGATTAAATCCTGAGGTTTCAGGGCTGTCAATTAAGGATAGAAATGAAAAGAAACTGTATTTACACTATTGCTGTGCTTTCGATGGAAAAACTTCCAAAAATTCACACTACTTTGCTCCAAGGATTGTGAATCTTTGGATTGTTTTTTAGGAGAATGGGATTGAGAGGGATAATAAAACAGTCATGATGGAATGGCAGAGAAGACTCGATGGACTGAATGAGATAATTCTGCTCCTATATCTTATGATCTTAAGGATTATGAACCTTCGGAAGTCTTTATTCCAGGAGTGGTTCTTGATTGGAGAGAAAAAAAAAACAGCTTGGATTGAATGGTGGAACAGACTCGATGAGCTAAATGGCCTAATTCTGCTCCTCTATCTTATGTGTTCTTATTTGCCTCCTTAATGTTTGCTGCTAATATGATAACTTGTAATTCCTGCATGTGGCAGCCAATTCTCTTCAGATGCTAATACTTAATTGTTGCTACATTTGATAAAATATTGGCCAGGAACTTTCTTCCTATGACTGGCAAGTGCCACACCTTGCCCACTGATTCCAGCATTGCCATATTCTGACCCGCAATCATCAGCCACACCTACCAACGCAGCCCTAGGCTGGGAAGTGAGACCGTGGCCTGTTCCAACTGGATCTCACATTGTGAAACAAGGCCTGATGCGAACTCACACACAGAAATATTTGATACGTGGCCAGACGACCCATTAGAGCTGTGACTCATAGAGTCACAGTTATCGAGCACTACAGTACAGTGACAGGCCCTTCAGCCCATTCTAGTCCATGCCAAGTTGTTATTCTGCCTAGCCCATTGGCCCACACCTGGGCCATAGCCCTCCATTCCCCTCCCATCCATGTACTTATCCAAACTTCTCTTAAATCTTAAAATCAAACTCATATCCACCATTCGACACTCGCACCTCTGAGTGAAGAGGTTCCTCTTAAACATTTCAACTTTCACCTGTGACCTCTAGTTCCAGTCTCACCCAACCTGAGTGGAAGAAGCCTGCTTGCTTTTACCATATCTATAGTCCTCATAATTTTGCATACATCTATCAAATCTCCCCTCATTCTTCAATGCATCAGGGAATAATGTCCTAGCCTATGCTAATAAGTCAGGTCCTAGAACCCATAATTGTTAAAAGACAAAAGTCAAAAGAACTGAATTCCTGTGAACGTCATAGACTCAAGAGATTCTGCAGATGCTGAAAATACCGACTAACACACAAATATAGAATTCTGGAAGAACTCTTCAGGTCAGGCAACATCTATGGAAAGCAATAGCTGACAGATCCCGATAAAGGGTTTCAATCCAAAATGTTGACTGTTTATTTCTATCCATTGATGCTGCCTGATCTGCTGAGCTCCCGCAGCATTTTGTGTATGTTCCTACAAAAATTTATTTTATTCAGGAAATTAAAACAATAATCATTTCTAAAAGTGCCGTTAAAATTTAAAACAAGGACTTAAATTATTGGAGAGGCAGTTATTGATGCAATTAGTTTATAAAGCTGAAGCTTCATAAGGCATTGGTTAGACTGCAATTGGAGTATTGCAAACAGTTTTGGGCCCATTACCTAGATGTGCTGACATTAGAGGAGGTTCACGAGAATGGTCCTGTGAATGAAAGGGTTAATACATGAGGAGCATTTGAGGCTATGGACCTGTACTCATTGGAGTTTAGAAGAATTGAAACCTATTGGATATTGAAAGTCCTAGATAGAGTAGACTTGGAGAGAATGCCTCCTCTAGTAGGGGAGGCTAGGACCAGACAGCACAGCCTCAGAATAGAAGGATATCCCTTTAGAACAGAGATGAGGGGTAATTTCTTTAGCTAGAGGCTGTTGGGTCTGTGTAATTCATTGCCACAAGTGAATGTGGAGCCAAGTCATTGGATATATTAAAAGTGCAGAATGAAACCTTCTTGATTAGTAAGGGCATCAAAAGTTATGAGGAAAAAGCAGAGAATGGGGTTGAGAGGGTTAATAAGACAGACATGATTGAATGTCAGAGCAGACTCAATGGGCTGAATGGCCTATTCTGCTCCTATGGTGTTATGGTCTTATAAGATGACAAGGGGGATAAGTAGGATGGATGGCCAGAAACTTTATTACAGGGCAGCAATGGCTAATCTGAAAGTATAATTTTAAGATGATTAATGGAAAGTATAGTGATGATGTCAGAGGTAGGTTTTTCCACACAGAAAGTGAATGGTAGGCACTGCAGGAGGTAATATTAGAGACAAATACATTAGGGGCTTTTAAGAAACTCTTAGATACAGATGAAAGAAAATTGAGGGTTATGTGGGAGGGAAGGTTTAGTCTGATATTGGAGTAGCTTACAAGATTGACTATATGTCAGGTTACACTGTGGACCAAAGGGACTGTTCTGTACTGTACTGCACTGTTCTATGTTCTATTAATGTTCTATTAATGCTCACAGAAGAGAATTATACTTAACATTGCAAGGAAATGCTCAACCAAACCACCTTACTTTGATCTCAATTTCAATTCTCACTGCTTTATCAGATCACAAAATTCTTTCTCTTCCCAAAAAGACAATACTATTTTCAGTTGCACAACTCATGGGACTCTTATCCTCTGGAAAATTACATTGTTTTTTCTAAGAATGCTCAGCTCAAATCATTGACTGTTTATTCACTTGTATTCTTGATCATCAATATTATTGAAATTTCAAACAATTTCAGAATCTGTATTCATCATGCTGCCCTCTGGATTTATGTGTTCTAAATGCCATCTCCCTGTTGTGTTCTAGTAACCTTTAATGTCTTTTTTGCAGTCACTGTGCTATGTAAAACAACCAATTGAGATGTATTTATAGCACATAATATGAGGTATTATTATTAGCTTGAGTACTATTGCTGATGTGGAAACTAGTGATTAAATTATGTAAATAGTATCACATTTGCAATACACCAGAGACATTGTTCAAAGTTCTGTTGTAATTCTAACACTGTTTCATACATTTTAAATGTTATAATTTTGTTAGAAAAGGATAGAAAACATTTTGAAGGCAGAAAATTAGTTACAATGAGCTCAGTCATTTACTGATGTGCTCTACTCGATAAGTAGCTGATATCTGATATATTTTAAATCTATAACTGGCAGCTGACATTACTGTGAAGGGAGCAAATCTACAGTTGTTTAGCAGAGGAATGTACATCACTGTTTGTGTACAGTGGTGTAGCAGTTAGTGCAGCACTTTACAGCACGGCGATCATCAATCAGGGTTCAATTCCACCCAGACATGAGGAAGTCTGCAGATGCTGGAATTTCAAGCAACACACATAAAAATTGCTGGTGAACGCAGCAGGCCATGCAACATCTCTAGGAAGAGGTACAGTCGATGTTTCAGACTGAGACCCTTCGTCAGGACTAACTGAAAGAAGATACTAGCTCTTCTTTCAGTTACTCCTGACGAAGGGTCTCGGCCCGAAATGTCGACTGTACCTCTTCCTAGAGATGCTGCCTGGCCTGCTGCGTTCACCAGCAATTTTTATGTGTGTTGCTTTCAGTTGCACCCGTTGTTTGTAAGGAGTTCCTTCATTCTCCCTGCAACCACGTGAATTTCCTCCAGCAGCACAGTTTCCTCCCCAAATCCATAGATCTACGTTAATGTTAAAGAGTCGTGGACATGTTATTTTTTTGTGCCAGAAGCATGGTGACACTCGCAGGCTGCCCCCAGCGCAATCCTCGGTCTGTGTTGGCCACTGATCCAAACAACGCATTTTACTGTATGTTTCAATGTATGTGTGACAAATAAAGATAATTTTTCTTAGATCTTTAAAAAAAATGGGCCTTTGCTGTTCATGGTATGGTTTCATATTACTCATACATTAAAGCAAAGCAAGTTCTGAAAAGTTACAATATATGTATAAAAATATTATTAGTCACAAGTACATTAAAACAAACATTTTTAGTCTTTTTTGCATCAAATCAAAATTTCAACATTCAAAGGTTAAAGTAAATTTATTAGCAAAATACACATATGTCACCATATACAAATCTGAGGGACATTTTCTTGTGGGATTCACAATAAATACAAGAATACAATACAACAGAATCAATAGAAGACCATACCCAACTGAATGGACAAATAACTAACTTGCAAATCACAACAAACTGTGCAAATACAAAATGAAAAAAATGATTAAAAAAATAAGTAATAAATATCAAGATCATGAGACAAAGCGTTCTTGGAAGTGAGTCCATAGATTGTGGAAATAGTTCAGGGATCGGGCGAGTGATGGAACCAATCTGAACTAACTGGGGTCTGCAAGTGAGGAAATTGAGAATCTAGTTGCACAAGGAGGTATTGAGGTCGATGTCTTGAAGCTTAGTGATTAGTTTTAAGGGGATGATTGCAAGAAAAACAAGGGAACCGAGAATGTGTGGCTAAATTTGTTTTTACTTCAAGTGAGATGTGCACGTATAATGTGGCAGAGTGATGACATATGCCATTCATGTACTTTTACATATAAGCCATAATAGCTAATTTAAACAACAATGAATGCTTAATCAAATGATATATTTAAAGTATTACAGAAATAATAAATATACAACACTCCTCACTGCTTAGCTATAAACTACAACTAAATATAGAATACATCTCAACTTATATCCATATATATATATACACACACTGTATTCTATATAATACAACTACTATATAGACATCCATGGCATAGTAAATGTTAAATTATCCCATTCAGACATAAAGATTTAATCACCGTGGAGATTTCTTACTCTTGTGGAATGATGTCTTTCCTGACGGTGTGGGGGGGGGGGGGGAATCACTCTGCTGGCAGGTGAGTATTGTGGCTGTAAAACAATCTCAGGTTCTAGCGCCTCCACTGCGGTGGTTGTAGGAGTTGACTTTGGGACTACAGGAAATAGTTCTGATACCCTAGCTACTTTTGTCTCTAACAATTGACTCTGCTCTCCTCAACTGATCGATATTTCATCTCCAGATGATGTCAGGCACAATCTCCACAACGTAGGAGAGTGATTCAGTTCTGTCCTTAATCTTCACAAGTACCTCTTTTGATAACCTCTTGTAGTCTCTCACCAGGACTGTTTGTCCAGGAATGAAGCATTGTACTTTGTTTAAGCAGCCTTCAATTTGTCTCAGCTGTTCATCCTGCCTGCTCCTTCTGAGATTGGCTTTGAAGAGATCCATGCGGGAATGCAAGGGAAGATACAGGAACAGCCTAGCCGGTGAGTGATTGGTTGTGGAGTGTACTACACTGTGACATGCAAGAAGAAAATTGGTGAGGTGCTGATTCAGTGTTGGTGTAGTGTATTCTGCTGACATTGTTTGCAGTGTGTCCTTGAGTCTCTGAACAAATCTTTCTGCCAAGCTACTTGTAGGAAGTTGGTACGGATGTAATACGTCTTATTCCATTCATTTTCAGGAATGACTGATACTGTGGTCCATTGTCGCTGACCAACTGTTCTGAAAAACCAGACCTTGAGAAAAATCATAGGCCATTGAGCCCATTGAGTCTGTTCTGCTATTCTGTCATGGCTGATCCCAGATCCCACACAGCCCCATACACCTGCCTTCTTGTCATATCCTTTGATGCCCTGACCGATCAGGAAACAATCAACTTCCACCTTAAATATACACACAGGCTTAGCTTCCACCACAATCTGTGGCAGAGCATTCCACAAAGTTACTACTCTTTGGCTAAAAAAAATTCCTCCTCACCTCTGTTCTTTAGGGTTGACCCTCAATTTTGAGGCTGTGCCCTCTAATTCTGGATACCACCACCACAGGAAACATCCTGTCCACATCCACCCTATCTAGTCATTTCAAAATTTGGTAGGTTTCAATGAGATTACCTCCAGCCCCCACATTCTTCTAAATTCCAGTTAGTACAGGTCCAAAGCTGCCAAATGCTCCTTATATGTTGACTGCTTCATTCCCGGAATCATCCTCATGAACCTCCTCTGGACTCATTTCAATAACAACACATCCTTTCTGAGACATGGGGCCCAAAACTATTAATAATACCCCAAGTGCAGCCTGACTAGTGTCTTATAAAGCCTCAGCATTATCTCCTTGCTTTTGTTTTCTATTCCCCTTCAAATAAATGCCAACATGGCATTTGCCTTCTTTACCACAGACTCAACTGTAAGTTAACCTTCTGGGTGTCTTACACGAAGACTCCTAAGTCCCTCTGTATCTCTGATGTTTGAACCTTCTTCCTACTTAGATAATAGTCAACAATATTGTTCTTTTACCAAAATGCTTTATCATACATTTCCCAACACTTTATTCCATCTGCCATTTTTTTGCCCATTCTTCCAATTTGTCTAAGTGCTGGTGCAATCACATTGCTTCTTCAGCACTACCTACCCCTCCACCTATCTTCATATCACCCTCAGACTTTGCCACAAAGCCATCAATTCCTTTATCCAAATCATTGACAAGCAATGTGAAAAGTAGCGGTCCCAGTACTGAGGAACACAACCAGTCATTGGCAGCCAACCAGAAAAGGCCCCTTCTCAGCACATCAACAGTGTCTGAGGCTGTAGTTGAGGTCATTGGGAACACTTCTGGCCACTTTGTAGCTGTATCCTCTACTACCAAGAACTTTGTGTCCATGAATGGTCGGACAAAATCCACATGAATCCATTGGCAGGGCAATGCAGGCCATTCCCAGTGATGGAGAGCCACCACCCTTGGCATCTTCTGGACCTTTTGGTTTCTGCACAGTACATGGCAAGCTGCTCGATCTGCTAATCTATCCCAGTACACCAGACAAAATTTTGAGCTAAAGCTTTCATTTTGACCAGGCTTAAGTGAGCAGGATATAGCTCCTCTAACATTTTGGCTCTAAGCTTGGATGATACAGCAACTCTCAATCCCCACATAAGGCAAGCTCCATCAAAGGCAAGTTCATCCCAGTGCTGGTAAAAATGGGGGAATTAGAAATCCTGCTGAACATTCCAGCCATTTTGGGTGGCAATGTAGACCTGAGACAGTGTGGGGACTTTTTTGGTTGCCCTTTGGATCATTTCTGTTGTAATGAGGAGACTTTTGATTTCCGTTAGGGAGAATAAGTCAAGAGGAATGTTCTTTTTTTTTTATAAATTTCTATGATGAATCATCCTCTTGAATTAGATCTTGTAATTATGTCCTCCAAGAAACAGATCCCATCTCTATATTTGTTTTGCTGCTATTAGTAGAACACTGTCCTGTGGATTGAAAATAGACACTAATGGCTGATGATCAGTAATGAAGGTGAACTTTCTTCCATACAAGTACTGGTTGAAACATTTTACACCCCAAGCCAAACTCAAAGTCCCTCCGTCAATCTGTACGTAATTTTTCTTTGCAGCAGTAAGGGAACATAATGCAGAGGCTATGGGGCATTTCAACATTGTCTTGAGATTTTGGAAATATTCCTTGTCATCCTTACCTATAACAATGATGTCATCCAGGTAAATCTGAGTGGCTGAGCAGCCATAAAGCACTTGGTCCATAGCTTTCTGCCAGAGTGCAGGTACAGATGCTACTCCAAAAATAAACCTATTATAGTGATAAAACCCTTTGTGAGTGCTGATGGTGAGAAACAATTCAGACCACTGGAGTTACACAAGGGCTCCATTCAAACTTGATACGTTTGAGTTTTCTAATGCCATCCCTGAACTCTTCTATGGCATCATTCAGTACCTTTGCTTATTTCGCTATCAGTTCAGTCCTTTGTGGGAGATGTGGCATACAAATAGTGGATGGATCACCAATCGAGTTGTACTTGTTTTAGTCACCTGCATCCTCACAATGCTGGCCCCTCTGTTTTTACCACGTACTAGTCTAATGTGGCTTATTGGTTGCTGTATTTCACTGTCATAAATGTCGTTCCCACAGGAGTTAAATTTTTACCAGTATAAGTTCTTTGGTGGATATCTCCAAGCTTCTGTTCAGTATCTCATCACCCTCATCATTATTCGATTTTTCATCTACAGTGTGCAGATTAATGCTCTTTTTGAAATTGTACCTTGACTTTTTATCTTGTTCTCTTCCCTGTGCAATCTATTTATATTCTTCTGCCCAGCATGCTCTTTGTATGTGTCCTACTTACCTGAATTTTCTGTAAGTTTCATCTTTAACTCTACATTGGCCTGTGTATGTGAGTCCCTGCAACAATAATAATCCAATTTATTTGGACAGGCAGGTTTCTGTTTAAACGATGCAATTTTGTTCACGCTCACTTTCATTCCGGACTGCAATTGTGTCTCTGGCTGCTGTTTACATTGATACAGCTATTTCACCTTCACTTTCAAATGTCAGTCGTGCTCCCATTCGGAGTCATTTTTGAATGCTTTCTTGTAAGATTCTACAAAATGAAAGATCTCTCAATGCATCTTTAAGCCCATTACCGACCTGGCAATGCTCAGATAATTTCTTCAATTCAGCCATGTACACTCCCCTTCCTTTTGATTTCACTTATGAAACCTATGGTATTCTGCAATCAACAATGGTTTTTGTTTTAAAAGGTCCTGTATTACGTTCACAATATCAGCAAAGCTCATTTCACCTGGTTTGGTTGGAGCTGTCAAACATAACATAAAACTAAATGCAATAAAAACCAAGGAGTCGGGAATGTGAGTCTAGCTTCATTTTTACTTTAAGTGAGGTGTGCACGTATGATGTTGCAGCGTAATGACATATGCTATTCACGTACTACTACATATAACCCATAAGGACATTTAAACAACAAAGAATGCTTAATCAAACAATAGATTTACAATCACAAGAAACTCTGCAGATGCTGGAAATCCAAGCAACACACACAAAATGCTGGAGGAACTCAGCAGGCCAGGCAACATCTATGGAAAAGAGTAAACATGTCAATGTTTCATGTCAAGACCCTTTGTCAGGACCGGAAAGAAAGAGGGAAGAGGTCAGACTAAGATAGGGGAAGGGGAAGATGAAGTACAGATGGCAGGGCATAGGTGAAACCAGTAGAGGGTGAGGGGGTGAAGTAAAGAGCTGGGAAGTTTATTGGTGAAAGAGATAAAGAGCTGGAAAAGGAGGAATCTGATAGAAGAGGACAGACCAGCATGGAAGAAAGAGAAGGGGGAGAAACACCAGAGAGAGGTGATGGATAAGTAAGGAGATAAGGTGAGAGAAGGAAACAGAAATGGGGAGTGGGAAGGGGAGGAGGGCAAACAGTTACTGGAAGTTTGAAAATTTAATGCATTTACAATATTATTCTAGGGATTCTGGTTGGGGAAGACTGTGCATGATTTTGTGGAGACACACTCATCTACAACTGTTTCTATAAAGTCTGGGACAACTGTGGTATATTAATTCAGATCCTCTGATGAGTCCTTGAAATCAAATTAGCAAATTGGCGACATCATTGATGTGAAGTGAATGTCACAGTCTATTGAGTTTTTCCAGTGGATCTGACTGGAACCTCTAGTGCTTAGACATTTGGGCTGCTGTAAACCCCCAAGCTTCTGCATAAAGTCTTACATGTGGATTCCAACACTTTTTGAATAGGTCATATCCACCCACCACTGGGTACCCATAGAATCGAATAGTAGGTCTTAGTTTTGTTCATACTTCCCTTCATCAGGCTGGGAGGGAATTGTTAGGGATTATTCTCGAGTAATGAAATTATGGATGGCAGACATTAATAAAAATGAGAACACAATAAGCTGCAGACCTAATTTTCAGGAAATAAAACCTGTTCACAAATTCACTTCAACTGATCATTTAAGGTTTTTGAAACCAATAATTGGATGTGGAGCATTTTGATTGTGTCCGACTGAAGCTATGTAGAAGACAGCAGGTGAATCCTTAAGATTATCAAAAACTTTAGGGAGGCATTAATTAACCACTCCTCAATTCATTTTAAGGGCCCATCTCAGCCAAATAATGGACAGTTCAGGACAGCACTCTTTTGTTATTTAATGCTCTGGCTAAAGAAACAATCTGCCGGAGGAACTCAGAGATGCATGAGATTTTACAGGTGCTGGACCAACACCCACAAAATGCTGAAGGAATGTACCAGTTCGGGCAGCATCTACACATGGAAGTGAACAGCTGACATTTTTCAGGCTAGACATTATTTTGCAAACACAAGAAAATCTACAGAGGCCGGAAATCCAAAGCAACAAACACAAAATGCTAGAGGAACTCAGCAGATCAGGCAGCATCTATGGAAAATGGTAAAGGGTCAATGTTTCGTGTCAAGACTCTTCTTCAGTTCTCACACATCATTTTGTGTGAGTTGCTGTAGGAACTCAGCGGGTCATGCAACATTTCTGGGAAAGAAAATGTCAATGTTTCAGATTAAAACTCTACATCAGGACTCTTCTGGCTAGCTGCATTCCACAGAGCAAAACACAACACTGCAGTGAAAGAGGTACTACTTTGGGCGTCTGGAGGTTATGCTTTAAAACTCTTGGATTAGCTACCAGTATTGAATATTCCAAAGAATTCTATTTGTTGGGATGTGCTCCCACTGAAAATATGTAATTCTGCAAAGTATCCTGCCTACATTCAAGATGCTGAAGTTAACTAAGTTATAATAGAAATTGAATCAGTATTAATTGTTTATTGTTATCTTTTTGTTTAAAAAGTATAATACAAAAATGTCAGGGAAGATGCCTGACTCTCTCCAGATAATGTGCTCTGTGTGAATACAGTCTTTTATCTTTCCTGGTTACAGCTTCCATTACACTCATTTTTAGTCAATTATGACAGGAATCACCTCTCAGGTCCTGCAAAAGTTCAGACCTGTGCAGGATTCAGGACGCCATTAAGGTGGTTTAGGAAGCAAATGGGAAGAAAAGCTTGAAATGAAGAAAGAAAGGTGGACTCTTGATCTCACAATCTACCTCATTGTAACCTTGCTCACTACTCTCTATTTGCATTGCACTTTCTCTGTACTGTAACACTTCATTCTGCACTCTATTTTGTTTTACCTTGTACTATCTCAGTGCATCATTGTAATGGATTGATCTGTATGGATGAATTGCAAGAGAAGTTTTCACTCTACCTTGGTACACATGATAACAATAAACTGATTTACCAATTCAAAAAGAAAGCTTTTCTTTTCTTTAAGGATATAAATGATGCATATTTAAATTTTGATCATTTTTATTCATCTCTGAGCCATCCTGCAAGACCTCAGTGGCAAAGTTTCATTGCCAGCTTTGTCAGCTGTAATACAGGGATGTTCTAGTGCCAGGTCTCCACTCTGGATGAAGAACAGCCCAGACAATATCCAAATTTCACTTCTAGACTCAAGTGAATGGAAGAACATGGGGATTGCCAAATGAATCCACCTCAGGTATGTGCATGAATGCAAAGCATTAAAGGCTGTGGGTGCAGCCTTTGGGTAATAAGCCTCAGTTAGCATAGTGCAGACATCCCACCTCTCCCGGAAGTTCCGGGAGTCTCCCGCATATTAATAGTGGCTCCCTGATGCCCGCAAATTATATACAATGTCCTGGAAATTGATTTATTTAAACTAGCTGGCTAGCTGCTAAGGAGGTACTCTATTGTGGACATCCCATCTCTCCCGGAAGTCTCCCACAAATTGATGGTGCTACCTCCCTGAAATGAGTTTTTGCAGGGTGGGATGTCTGCATAGTGTGCCAAATGCACCGACACAATTCCTGCCTCCATGTAGAGGCCTGATTACTGCAAGAACCAACTTGTCAGGAAGGGCTAAATTGCTTGCGGATCCTTATTTTGCAGCTTGTAAATCAGTTTTGTTGATTAATTATTGATTAAATTGATTAAATATTGGTGTTGATGATATGGTAGTATCCAAAAATACCAGCCATAATTGTTATATAAAAGCAAAATACTGTGGATGATGAAAGACTACTGTGGAGTAGTTGAGACAAGAAGCATAGACTTTACAAAGAGCTGTATTGTAAATTACTTTTGATATAGAACCTAATGTGCTAGGGCATTACTGAAAGTGGAAGAATTGGATGGAAAATATAGAGAAACACCTTTTTTTTAATAAAATGGAATTTAAGGTATGTTTGGAGCTCAATTTGTGAAACTTACCTTTCTTCAAGAAATACCAACAAAATTTACATCTATGTAAATTCAAGCCAGTAGCAGGCTGCCAAAACTGCCAGCATAAGTTATCCTGACATTGATGTATATTGTACATAGGTTTTGTCTCTGGCAAGCTTAGTTATCATTGTGATTACCTCACTCTCACAAAATCAGTGGAAGAATGTTGAATATGCGGCACATTTTAAAAGAAGGTGTTCATATATTTTGAGATATAGTGCCTTCTATATTCCAAGAGATTGTACTGTCCATCCAATGATGTACTTTTGCATAGTAAATGCTACAATGTGGCAGGCACAACTAGCAATTTGTATACATTGTACTATCAAAAGAGCAATGTAATAGTGACCAGGCAACCTATATTAGCAACTAGCCAGATTATCAGAGTTCTTTGATATCCATTTACCAAAGGTGATAGGCCCCAATGGTGTACCTGGTAAGGGCCTGGAAATCTGTGACAACCAACTGGTGGAAGTGTTCAAAGACATTTTCAATCTCTCATTGCTACAGTCAGAAGATCCCACCTGATTCAAGAGGGCAACAATCAAACCAATGCTCAAGAAGAGCAGGGTGAGCTGCCTTAACAACTTCATCCAGTAGCACTCACATCCATGGTGATGAAATGTTTTGAGAAGTTGGTTATTGCTAGAATCAACTCCTGCCTGAGCAAGGACCTGGACACACTGCAATTTGCCCATCACTATAATCGGTCTACAGCAGCTGCAATCTCATTGGCTCTTCACATGGCCTTGGATCACTTGGGCAATACAATACTTATGACAATCTGCTGTTTATTCACTACAGCTCAGTGTTTAACAAAATCATTCCTACAGTTCTGATCGAAAAGCTCCAAAACTTGGGCCTTTGTACCTCCATCTGCAACTTGGTCCTCGACTTCCTCATTGGAAGACCACAGCCTGTGCAGATTGGAAATAACATCTCCCCCTCACTGATAATGAACCCTGGTGCTCCTCAAGGATATGTGCTTGCCCTCTGCTCTACTCCCTATACACCCATGACTGTGTGGCTAGGCACTGCTCAAATGCCATCTATAAATTTGCTGATGACACAACTATTGTTGGCAGTATTTCAGATGGTGATGAGAAGACATAAAGGTGAACAAGTTGGGTCTTTAATCCTTGGAGCGTAGAAGGTTGGGGGGGGCTTGATAGAGGTATTTAAAATTATGAGGGGGATAGATAGAGTTGAAGTAGATAGGCTTTTTCCATTGAGAGTGGGGGAGATTCAAACAAGAGGACATGAGTTGAGAGTTAAAGGGCAAAAGTTTAGGGGTAACATGAGGGGGAACTTCTTTACTCAGAGAGTAGTAGCTGTTTGGAACTAGCTTCCAGCAGAAGCGGTTGAGGCAGGTTCGATGTTGTCATTTAAAGTTAAATTGGATAGATATATGAACAGGAAAGAAATGGAGGGTTATGGGCTGAGTGCAGGTCAGTGGGACTAGGTGAAAGTAAGAGTTCAGCATGGACTAGAAGGGCCGAGATGGCCTGTTTCCGTGCTGTAATTGTTATATGGTTATATGGTTATATAGGAGCGAGACACATCAGCTGGTTGAGTGCTGTCACAGCAACAACCTTGTACTCAATGTCAATAAGACAAAAGAATTGATTGTGGACTTTAGAAAGGGTAAGATGAAGCCACACGCAGCAGATCTCATCGAGGAATCATTAATGGAAAGGATGAGCAATTTCAAGTTCCTGGATATCAATATCTCTGAGTATCTAACCTGGGCATTACATATCAATGCAGTGACAAAGAAGGCATGAGAGTGGCCATATTTCTTTAGGAGTTTGAGGAAATTTGGTATATCACCAAAGACACTCAGAAATTTTACAGATGTACCATGGAAAGCATTCTAACTGACTGCATCATCATCTGGTATGGGGGGGTGGGGTGGTGGTGGGAGTGTCATAGGATCATAACAAGCTGCAGAAAGTTGTGAACTCAATCATCTCCATCATGGGCACTTGCCTACCTCAGCATCCAGGACCTCTTCAAGGAGTGATGCCTCAAAAAGCTGGCACCCATCATTAAGGACCATCATTACCCAGGACGTGCCATCTTCTCATTGCTACTATTAGGAAGGAGGCACAGGAGCCAGGAGGCACACACTCAATAATTCAGGAATAGCTTCTTCTCCTTTGCCATCAGATTTCAGTATGAATATTGAATCTTTGAATATGAACCCATGAACACTACTTCTCTACTTTTTTTCCTCCTTATGCACTATTTATTTAATTAAAATTATATATATATAGTAATTTACAGTTTTTTGTTATTATGTATTGTAAAGTACTGCTTACCGCATAACAAATTTCATGACATGCCAGTGATACTAAACCTGATTCTGATTCTGATCACATTGGACATTAGCACAATATTATAGTTAAGAATTTAAATTCTTGATAATGCTGCACCTTCTGACTGCAGCATTGTTGTTAGGCTTGATTTTATGTCTCAAGTCTGGTATCTAACTTGAACTCACAGCCTTCTGAATCAGAAGAAGCTGTAAACAAAAAAAACAAAAAACACTGCAGAAATAACGAAATGATTGTTTTTCCAGAATAGAGTTACTAAATAAATAGGATCCCAAGTTAAGAGGATAATTGCTGGTGTCAGAGTAGTATATACATTCCATTGATATATACTTGGCCTAATTCAACATATTTCCTCACAGCACACTTTCTAAACAATACAGCACACACATTTATTTTGTTGTTTATATAGCAGCTTATTTACTTCTGTCAGAGAATTGAACAAACCAAACTTGACTTACCTCAAAGCTGTAAAGGACAAATCTCACTTCAGTCGCAATATTCATTATTTTGGTAGATTTCTTATTATCAAGGGGAAGAAATACTAATTTAATGGTAATTAAGATTAATAGTCCAAAAACAAAAAAAAATCAAGTGGGTGGTGCAAGAATCATTACTGAATCAGAATCTATTAAATGCCATTTAACTACCTAATTACTCAAGCAGCGTCAGTGAATTCCTGATAGCGAGAGAGCTGTCATTACATTAATTTATGCAGATCATAACCTCTGTCCACATTCAGTACTATATTGGAAAATCTTCAGAGACTGGTTATGCTTCTTGCTGGGAAATGGCAGAATTGATAATACATAATATGCAGACTTCTTGTAATTTTCATTAATCTCGAATTTATATTTAGAACAATACAGCAAACTATAGTATATTTATACAGGGATATTAATGCATTTACATATTTGTGGAATATTTTGAAAAGATATATTACTCAATGAGATTAAATTGCTTATTATTTTCCCCAAGCCTTAATTTTCTCGGCCAATATATTAGAATAGCATATCTTTTAGCCCATGGGTATTAACAGTAAAATATTTGATGCCCACCAATATCTAATATCCTAATTTAAAAATTAGGGGATGACTCATTATCTTCATGCATTCGTTGCTGAAGCATATGCATGATGAACTTCACTTCTAATATTAAATTTCATTGAAAAGAATGCAATCGAATTTTAGATGAGGAGATTAACATTCATACTAACTGAGCACATGTAATAAAGGTCAAGTTTCGGCACCACCATTTCAACAGAGACACTATAGTTCCCGTCGCAGTTCGGTTAGAATATCCCGAGTTCTTTGTAATCAATCAATTGGTTTTGGTTGCAATTATTGTCATCATACAGAAAATGCAGCATTTAGGGCTTACAAAACACACTAAATACTGCAGGCACTCAACAGTTCAGGCAGCATCTCTGGAGAGGAATAAACAGTCAAAGTTTTGGGCTGAAACCCTTCATCAGGACTCTACATCCAGTATTTTGTGAGTGTTATTCTGGCTTTTCAGCATCTGTAGATTGTAGTGGTGTTTTTAATGTTGTTTTGGAAAATAGAGACATAATTAGGTCTGATAGGTGAAGAAAGGTATCTCCTAGCAAACATTAAATCTGGCCCTAATTAATGATCTACAGCAGGTGGACTTAAGGTATAACCACACTAATCCCACTTTATGAAGCAATAACACCCGCTGTCAATCTGAGTATCAAGGCTAACATGAGAGATGAGCCTGGGTGAAATGATGTAAATTGTCGTTGAAAGCCTTTCATTCCTCACAGAGCATTTGTCAGCATTACCACTTTATTGTCCGATGGGAGCTACCTATGAAAGGCTCCTTGTGATTCTCTGGCTCAGTTGATAGTGTTCCTCTGTTTGATGTACAAGCTGCGGGTTCAAATCTCATTCTCCTGAGACTTGAATGCAAAACTCAAGTCTTCTGCACTAGTTCCAAGAATAGGGTGATACAATTTTGGACAAATTGCCATTCAGATAAGATATTAAACCAAGGACCCCTTAGCCAAGCCATTCCTTATGGCCCAAACATTCATTCCTTGACTAACCTGGGGAAGAAAAATACTTGTTCACTACAATGCTGTGAGGAATTACTGAGTGAAAACTGCCACATTTTCCACATTACAACAGCAGGTGAACATTAAAAATAATAACTGTTCATAAAGTGCTCTCAAACTTCCTAAAAGCGGTATTTAAAGTTGCTGGAGAGTTGCTGGTCTTTCTTTCCTTGTGGTAAAGTTTTGACTCTTCGTCCAAGAGAGAAATGTAATTGTTGAATACTTATCACAAACAAGAAAAAATCTGTAGATGCTGGAAATCCAAGCAACACACACTAAATCCCAAACACGAGGAAATCTGCAGATGCTGGAATTTCAAACAACATACATAAAGGTTGCTGGTGAACGCAGCAGGCCAGGCAGCATCTATAGGAAGAGGTACAGTCGACGTTACGGGCTGAGACCCTTCACCAGGACTAACTGAAAGAAGAGCTAGTAAGAGATTTGAGAGGGGGAGGGGGAGATCCAAAATGATAGGAGAAGACAGGAGAGGGAGGGATGGAGCCAAGAGTTGGACAGTTGATTGGCAAAATGCTGGATGGCCTCAAACCCAGCTGTAAAAGGGAGAGGGTTAGGCATTGGGCTACCAACCCCATCCCATAAAAACCCAAAGCTACAGAAACATCAACAAAAGCACCAGGACAGAGGACTATGGCAAGCTGTTGTCAGTGATCTATGCCCCAGTAGGAGTGATCAGGATCTTGAACAAAAGGGGATAACTACACTCCATAAGACCATAAGATATAGGAGCAGAATTTGGCCATTTGGCATATTGAGTCTGTTTCACTATTTCATCATGGCTGATCAGATTTTCCTCTCAGCCCCAATCTCCTGCTTTCTCCCCATATCCTTTCATGCCCTGACTAATCAAGAACCTATAAACCTCTGCCTTAAATATACATAAAGATTTGGACTCCACAGCTGCCTGTGGCAAAGAATTCCATAGAATGACCACTCTCTGGTTGAAGAAATTCCTCCTGTTCTCTATTCTAAAAGGAGGCCCCTCTATTCTGTGGCTGTGTCCTCTGGTCTGAGACACTCCGCACCATAGAAATCATACTCTCCACATTCACTCTATCAAGACCTTTCACAAAACTATAGGTTTCAATGAGAACACCCCTCATTCTCTGAACTCCAACAAATACAGGCTCAGAGCCATGAAATGCTCTTCATATAACAAGACATTCAATCCTGGAATCATTTTCGTGAACTTCTTTTGAATTCTCTCCAGTTTCAGCACATCCTTTCTAAAATAAGGGGCACAAAACTGCTCACAATATTCCAGTGAGGCCTCACTAGTGGTTTAAAAAGACCCAACATTATATCCTTGCTTTTTTATTCTGGCCCTCTTGAAATGAATGCTAACATTGCATTTGCTTTCCACACCACAGAGTCAACTTGAAGATTAACCTTTAGGGAATCCTGCACAATGACTCCTAAGTCCCTTTGACCTCAGTTTTTTGTACTCTCTCTCCATTTAGAAAATAGTCAACCCTTTCATTTCTCCTACCAAAGTTCATGACCATACACTTCCTGGCATCGTATTTCATCTGCCATTTCATTGCCCATTCTCCTAATTGGTCTACATCTTTCTATAGCCTCTCTACTTCCTCAACACTATGTGGCCCCCCCACCTACCTTCATATCACCAGTAAACTTTCCTAAAAAGCTATCAATTCTATCATTCAAATCAAGGCTCCCCTCTTTCCCACTCTTTGCCTCCTACCAATCAGCCACTGCTTTATCCATGCTGGAATCTTTCCTGTAATACCATGGACTTGTAGCTTGTTAAGTAGCCACATGTGTGGCATCTTGTCAAAGGCCTTCTCTTGTCTAATACACAACATCAACCAATTCTCTTTTTTCTATCCTGCTTGTTATTTCTTCAAAGAATTCCAACAGATTTATCAAGCAAGATTTTCCTTAGAAGAAGTGATATTGACTCTGGCTTATTTTATCATGTGCCTCCAAGTACCCTGAGACCTCATCCTTATACTCGATCCAACATCTTCCCAACTATAGAGGTCAGACTAACTGGTCTATAGTTTCTTCTGCTTCTCCCCCTTTTAGAAAAGTGAAGTGATATTTCCATTCTTCAGGAATCATTCCAGAATCTAGTGATTCTTGAAAGATCAGTTCTAATGCCTCCACCGCCTCTTCAGCCACCTCTTACCGAACCCTGGGGTGAACAACATCTGGTCCAGGTGACTTATCTACCCTCAGACCTTTCAGTTTCCCAAGAATCTTCACCATTGTTATGGTAACTTAACACACTTCATGACCCCTGACACCTGGAATTTCCACGATACTGCTAGTGCCTTCCACAGTGAAGGCTGATGCAAAACACTTATTCCGTTCATTTGCCATTTCATTGTCCCCCATTACTACCTCTTCAGCATCGTTTTCTAGCAGTCCAAAGTCTACTCTTGCCTCTCATTTACACTTTACGTATCTTAAGAAAATTTTGGTATCCCCTTTAATATTAATGGCTAACTTTGTATTCCATCTTTGTATCTGTTATTTGTCAAGTAGCAGGTCGTGCTGAATCCTGATTTGATGGAGACAGACGTGAGAGCATAGCAGAACATCTGGAAAACTTCTGAAATGACTGCTTTGCTACTGGTGCTACTGTATGGTAACCAGAATCTCCGGAGCTGAATACCCCAAAATCATCAGTTTTGCGTGTTTCGGCGGCCGGGGAGAGGTCGAAGGCGCTCGGCAGAGGATGGCGCTCGGGAGGCTGTATCGGAGAGGCTGCTTGGAAGCTCAGAGTTTTCAGACGGATGGACTTAGGGTCGGCTGGGGTTGGCTGCTTCCAAGGTATCGGCAAGTTGACGGTGCCTGGAGGTTTATGGCAAGGAGTTTCTCCCTTTTGCCGCCTGCTATCGGGGACTCGGGAGTCGATCGACTCCGGACTTTGAGACTTTTTTTTTACTATGCCTATGGTCTGTTCTTTATCAAATTATGGTACTGTTTTGCACTTCTGTAACTATATGTTATAATTATGTGGTTTTGTCAGTGTGAGTCTTTGGTCTGTCCTGTTTTCTGTGATACCACTCCGGAGAAACATTGTATCATTTCTTAATGCATGTATGCATTTCTAAGTGACAATAAAAGAGGACTGAGTGTTCTCATAATCTAATCTGATCTATATTATTAATGACTTTTTTAGTTGTCTTCTGTTAGTTTTTAAAAACCTCCCAATCCTCTAAGCTCCTACTGATTTTTGCTCTATTACATGACCTCTCTTTGGCTTTTATGTTGGCTTTGACTTCTCTTGTTATTCACAGTCATGTCATCTTGCCTTTAAAATACTTCTTTCTCTTTGGGATGTATGTATCCTGTGCCTTCTGAATTGCTTCCAGAAATTCCAGCCATTGCTGCTCTGTTGTCATCCACACCAGTGTTCTTTTCCTATCAATTCTGACCAACTCCACTCCCATTCCTCTGTAGTTCCCTTTACTCCACTGTAATACTGATACATCTGACTTTAGCTACTCCTCAGATTTCAGGGTGAATTCAATCAAATTATTATCATTTGCCCTTAAGAATACTTTTAGTTAGAGACTGAGGTCGCTAATCAATTCTGGTCCATTGCACAACACCCAATCCAGTATAGCTGATCCTCTAGTGGGCTCAAGCATGAGCTGCTCTAAAATGCCATCTCATATGCACCCTACAAATTCCTCCTCCTTGAATCCAACATCAACCTGATTTTCCAATATTGAAGTCCCCCATGTCTATTATAACATTGCCTTTTTTTGCATGTATTTTCTGCCTCCCATTGTAATTTGTAAGCCACGTCCTTACTACAGTTTGGAGGTTTGTACACAACTCCCATCAGAGACTTTTTACCTATGCAGTTCCTTAGATCTACCAACAATGATTCAACACCTTCGGACCCTATGTCACCTCTTTCTAATGGTTTGATTTCGCTTTATACCAACAGAGCAACGCTACCCTTCTGCATTCCTGCCTGTCCTTTCCATATACAGTATTTCCTTGGACATTAAGCTCCCAGCTATAATCTTCTTTCAGCCATGTTGCAATGATGCCTATAAGATCATACTTGCCAATCTGAAATTGCTTTACAAGTTCATCTACCTCATTCCAAATACTGCACACATTCAAATATAATACCCTCTTCAATTTTGTCCACTTTTTATGTTGCAACTCGTCCTGTTGACTGCAATTTTGCCCCATCAACAGCCTCTGCTCACTGCACATTGCCTCTGTTTGTAAACCGGCTGTGTCTTCTTCTGCACTATTATCTGCCTTCCCTATTTTTTGCATTGAAATATATGCAGCTCAGCACACTAGTTGCACCATGCTCAACCTTTTGAATCCTAATGTTGTCTGAGGTTTTACCAACATCTGCCTCCACAACCTCTCCACTAACTGTTCTGGCACATTGGTTCCCGTCCCCCTGCAACTCTAGTTTAAATCCCACCGTGCATCATTAACAAACCTTACCACTAGGATATTAGTCCCCCTCCGGTTCAGGTGCAATCGGTCTCTTCTGTACAGGTTCCACCTTCCTTGGAAGAGAGCCCAATAATCCAAAAATCTTATGCTCTCCCTCCTACACCAACTCCTTAGCCACATATTAAACTGTATAATCTTCCTAGTTCTCGCCGCATTAGCATGTGGCACGAGTAGCAATCCTGAGATCAAAACTCTGGGGTTCTGCCCTTTAAATTAGTACCTAACTCCTAGAACCCCCTATGTAAAACCTTGACCTTTGTCCTACCCATGTCATTGGTAGCTACTTGGAACATGACTTCTGCCTTTCACCAGCTTAAGAAAGCTGAGAACTATATCCAAGGTATCCCTGACCCTGGCACCTGGAGGGCAACATACCATTTGGAAATCTCATTCTCAGCCACAGAACCTTCTGTCCATTCCCCTAAGTAATGAGTCCCCTATCACCACAGCATGCCTCTTCTCTTCTGAAACACAGAGGCAGATTCAGTGCCAGAGACTCGCACACTGCAACGTTCCTTTGTGAGGTCACCCCTATCCCACCCCCCAACAGTATCCAAAGTGTTATACCTGTTGTTGAGGGGGTTGGATTCTGCACTGGTCTCTGCACTGACTCCTTAACTCCTTTTCCCTTCCTGACTATCACTCAGTTTCCACTGTCTGCACTTTGGGTGTAGCTACCTCTCTATATGTCCTATCTATCACCCCCTCAGCTTCTCAAACAATCTGGAGTTCATCCACTTTCAGCTCCAAATGGTTAACGTGGTTTGATAAAAGTTGAGGCTGGATGCACTTGTCACAGTTATAGTCGTCAGGGACACTGTAGAACTCCCTACCTTCCCACATCCTGCAAGAGGAGCATTCCACTATCCTGCCTGGCCTCCCTACTGTCCTAGCTGAGCAGATACAAAGAAGAGAATGAAAAAGCTGGAGCTTTTCTTTCCTTTGCTTTCTCTGATGAAAGCCTCTCTTAGTTGAAGCCTCGGAGAGCTAAAACCTCAAGATCACCATTCTGACTATGTCTACTCAAAGGACAGCCACATCCTATTTCTGGTGTTCGCACAACCGATGGTCTCACTTTAGGAACACCTTATCTTGTTATTTCATGCTCTCATTATTTATTGCTGTTTATTTTTATTTGCATTTACACATCTTGTTGCTCAATTGATCCCGTTTACAGGAACTGTTCTATAGTTTTGCTAAGTAAGCCTACAGGAAAAAGAATCTCAGGATTGTATGTGGTGACATGTATGTACTCTGATAATAATTTTTACTTTGAACTTTGTCTTAAGAAGGAGACGCAGGAGTGTCCGTACATAAGCTGAGTCTGACAGGAGATGGTAGCATTATGCTTGAGGAGGGGCGGTGGGGCGGTTTTGGGCTGGGTTAGTGGGTGAAAGTATTGATTAGCCTTACTGCTTGGGGAATGCTCCAATGAAATAGTTCTCCAATGGAGTAACCAAATAATCAATAGACCAAGTCGGAGTGGTGGTGGAGGCATGTGTTCATTCAGCAACCACTCATTGGTTTTAATGGGAACATGCAGTAATAATGGATACAACAACATCTATGAATGGCAATCTACCCCTCCACATCCAGTGCCGTGGCAGCAGTGTATACCTGCCACAAATTGTGTAATTGCTCAGTGTGACTATTGCAACAGCAGCTTTTAATCGCACAACCATCACCAACAAGTGTGAGAACAGCAGGTGCATAGAACATCCTCAAATGCAAACTCCCCTCCAGCTTGTACACCATTCTGAAGTGGAAATACTCACTGTTCTTTTGTCACTGCTGACTAACTGGACTCTGAAACACATGCCGACTTACTCCGCGAGCATACTTTATTTTATTTGTGCACAAGGACAACAGTAGGACCCCTGTCACCACACTAGCGTGCATTATGAACAGAGAAATGCCAGTTTTATACGGAATTGATTAGCAGTTACGGATATTGACCATTTGGTAAACTATGCATGTTTGAATTCCTTACTTGCAAGAACAATCGCCATCCTGAATAAAGATGTTAAAAGTCTAGAAAAACAAGCTAACATCTGATAGTACCTTGATGTTGGCAAAGCAATTGTCCCTTTGCTGATATGTGTGTTTCCATTCTTTTTTCATATTCTTATCTTGTCTCCACTAAGTATAAGTTGCTATGCAAAGGGAAGCTGAGCTCTTCAAAGACCTTTCTTGCCTGGGTTATCTGCATGCTACCTGCAATCTACCCTTGCTTGGACCTTACATAAACTCTTGTCTTACCATCAGTTCCACACTTAACACAATTCTAAATCCCAAAAGCACCATGGGTGCATCTTCATTTGAAGGACTATTACAGTTTAAGAAGATGGCACGTCACCATATTCTATTGGATAACTGAGTCTGAGTAATGAACGTTGCCTTGCAGGTTATGTCTAAATTTTAGAAAATTTAATAAAAACAGTTCAATATTTATTTTAATATGCTATTATAAAGAGCAAAATTGGGTTCTGGAATTAAAAACACTTTAAAAATTTACTGGCAACACAATGGAATGGGAAGAATGAGATATCTGCTACAAATCTTAAGGAAACCGAAACATGTTGAATGATATTTAATTGGAAAATGAATTTCAACAGAGATAACTGTGAAGTATTACATTTTGGCGAAAAGATATCCTGTTCCTATTCATATTCTTGCCATTCTCGGTGCAATCTTCCCCTAAATCTCTAAATCCTGAAAGCACTGTGTATGTACCTTCATTAAAAGGACTGCCACAGTTCAAGAAGATGATATGCCACTACATTAAAATGGGAGATTACTCTAAGCTTGGGAAATAAACGCTGCCTTTCCAGCAATGCCTGTATTCATAAAAGTGAGTACATTGTAAAGTACAACTCAAGACCCAACTGGCCAAATAGCCTAATTCTACTCCTCTGTCTTGTGGTCTGTTACCTGCACAAAAAGCTAAAGACACAAAAGAACCTGAGATCACTAGAAGTGGAATTTTAGCTGAATGAAGTTATCGTGTATAAACAAACCAAAGTAAAAATGTTTAATTTTTGGGAGGACTAATTTAAGGTAATTAAGTGGCTAAGCTTTTCTAAATTGACTACATCAACTAGGAAAATGTTTATGTGTGTGGCACTGATGGGCTAAGCACTGCTTTGGGGTAGGAGAGTGGGGCAAATGAGAATTGATCTGCGATAAAGCACTGCCAGCAACATGTTAAAGTTTATGAAAGGAAAAGATTTGAGTCTGTTTGGCCCTTAGGTATCATTTGGTACTTTCCTACTGCTCTTGTTAGTCAGAGATTTGGTGAATTGGGATCAGGTAATATTGATTCACCAGAATTATTTTAAAGGCATGTTTGATAATCTATCCTTTTGGCAAAGTTAAAAAAAGGGGTAGTCTCCAGCCCCTTGGTATGAACATAGAATTCTCCAACCTCTGGTAATTCCCTCCCCCTCCCTTCCCCTATCCCTATGTCACTCTGCCCCCTCCCCCAGCTGCCTACCACCTCCCTCATGGTTCCGCCTCCTTCTACTACCCATTGTGTTTTCCCCTATTCTTTCTTCACCTTTCCTGCCTATCACCTCCCTGCCTCCCTTCCCCCACCCCTTTATCTTTCCCCTTACTGGTTTTTCACCTGGAACCTACCAGCCTTCTCCTTCCCACCCTCCCCCACCTTCTTTATAGGGCCCCTGCCCCTTCTCTCTTCAGTCCCGACGAAGGGTTCCGGCCCGAAACGTCGACAGATCTTTTCCACGGATGCTGCCCGACCTGCTGAGCTCTTCCAGTGTGTTGTGAGTATTGCTTTGACCCCAGCATCTGCAGAATATTTTGTGTTTAAAAAAAGAACTTTTTTATGTATGATATTACAACTTTGTGTTTGTAATAGATAATTATTTCATGCACTGATATCAGTCAATCATGAGTAGACTAATCATTAAGAAGCAAAGTTAGGTAGCATTGTGAGCATTTTACAGAACTGGCAGCTAAAATTCTGGACTGTTGATCTAGAAATGTGTTTGAACCACACCATAGTACCTGCACAATGTAAATTTGCAACTAAGTAAACCTGAGGCATCACATGTTACATCATGTGACATCACGCAGCATGCTACCACAGTGGTTAGCAGCATGCTTTGCAGTACAGGCATCCCAGGTTCAATTCCCAGCCGTTATTTGTAAGGAGCTTGTAACATTCTCCCCGTAACTGTGTGGGTTTCCTTCAGCTGCTTGCACAGCCCAAAAAGATCTACCAGTTGCTTGGTTAATTGGTCATTGTGAACTGTCCTATGATTAGACTAGGTTAAATCAGGGGTTGCTAGACAGCATTGCTCGAAGGGCCGGAAGGGCCTATTCCGCACTGTATCTCAATGAATAAATAAATCCTCAGTATTATTAATCATCAAGTTAGCAAACTTGTTTTCTCATGGCATTTCTATGGATTCAGTTGTAAAGTGATCAAGAAACATAATCATACTTTACTGTGCGACTCTAAATCACCAGTATCGGTAGACTCTAACTTGTCTCTCATCTCAACGTCATTTATGAATAGATGATGAATTCAAGCACTAAATCAAAATCTTGCTATTGTGGGGAAAAGCAAAGTAAAAAGCAATACTTCCTGTTGAGGTAAAAAATAAAAAAAATGATGTAAGTCTACTATGGGGAGAATCAGTGAAGAGACAAATAGTGTTAGCACTCCAGGTTGATGGGGGAAAATATATAATTAATTTTAGACTAGGGCAAAGGCAGGAAAAGAAGTGCAGCAGGTGGAAAAGAACTCAAAAGAACGTCTGTGATTGGATACATGACAGGAGAGATTATACAACAAAAAAATGAAAGAACCAGGAAAGGTGTGGGTGAAAAAGAAGGCAAAGAAGAAAAAGATGAGCATTAAGGAAATATAAATGGAAACAGTGAATCAAGTCAACACCCTCAGTTCAGGAAAAAGGTGGGCAATAATAACCAGATTTAAGGGCAAATCTTGTCTGACAAATCTGTTGAAATTCTTTGAGGAAATAACAGGCATGATAGGCAAAGGAAAGTCAGTGGATGTTGTATACCTGGATTTTCAGATGGCCTTTGACAAGCTGCTGCCCATAAGGTTGCTGAACAAGTTACAAGCCCATGGTATTATGGGAAAGGTAGTAGAGTGTGTCGAAGATTGGCTGACTGGCAGGAGTCAAAATGGGGGATGTGAGTACGGGGGGCCTCTTCTGGTTGACTGCCAGTGACTAAAGGTCAGTGTTCTTCTCACGTTAAATGTCAATAATTTGGATGACAAAATTGATGGCTTTGTGGACGAGATTGTGATCAACACAAATATAGTTGGAGGGACAGGTAGTGCTGAGGAAGCAGGGAATCTGCAAAAGGACTTGAACACATTTGGAAAATGGGCAAAGAAGTGACAGATGGAATATAATGTGGGGAAGTACATGGCCATGCACGTTGATGGAAGGAATAAAGATGTAGACTATTTTCTCAACAGGAAGAAAATTCAAAAATCAGAGGTACAAAGGGATTTGGGAGTCCTCATGTAGGATTCCCTAAAGGTTACCTTACAGGTTGAGTTGGTGGTAAAGAAAGCAATGTTAGCATTCATTTCAAGAGGACTAGAATATAAAAGCAAGGAAGTAATGCTGAGGCTTGATAAGGCATTGGTCAGACTGCACTTGGAGTATTGTGAGTAGTTTTGGACCCCTTATCTAAAAAAAGATGTGCTGGCTTGGAGAGGATCCAGAGGAAGTTCACAAGCAATGTTCCCTCTAATTTGTAATGACCAGTGTAGCGCAAAAATTGTGCTGTGAAGTTTATGCCCAGTGACGACAACATGTGCACAGTGAATAATTTCTTCAATAAAAACAGTGTAAATAAGCCAGTTCTAAACTATGCACAGTTTAAGTTCCTTTGTGGGCTAGTAGCAAAAGATGTGTGTGTGTGCACAGGCATGCACAGCTTAAAACGAACATTGTTCACTAGAATGATTCTGGGAATGAAAGGGTTAACATACAAGGAGCATTAGGTATGCCTGCACCTGTACTTGCTGGAGTTTAGAAGAATGAGGTGGTATTTCAGTGAAACCTATTGAATATTGAATGGCTCAGATGCTGTGGATGTGGAGAGAATGTTTCCTATAGAGGAGGAGTCTAGCACAGAGGGCACAGCCTCAGAACAGAGGGACATCCATTTAGAACAGAGATAAGGAGGAATTTCTTTTGCCCGAGAGTAACGCATCAGTGGAATTCATTGCTACAAATGGCTGTGGAAGCTAAGTCCTTGGATATATTTAAAGCGGAGGTTGATAGTCTCTTGGTTAGTCAGGGCATCAAAGGTTATGGGAGAAGGGAGGAGAATGAAGTTGAGAGGAATAGTAAATGATCCATGTTGGAATGGTGGAGCAGACTCAGTAGGTTGAATGGCCAAATGCTACTCCTGTGTCTTTTGGCCTTATGATCTTATACTGTTGAACTCTGTGTTATGTTGAACGTTTTGTAACGTGTATTCACTCACAGATAGGAGTCAAAAGACATATAGGCAGATAAAATGGAGAATAAAAATGAAAGCTTAGCTTCACACAGCGTACGGTATGTGTCACTCAGAAAAGTGACACATCTCTGCTTGGTCTTCTTGACGAAGAGTGGACAGCCGAGTCATCGACAAATGTCCTATGTTAAATTGTGCACTTCTGTCTTCTGCTGATTTAAAGTCAATTCGATCAATCTCTCCTACTTGTTTTCCATTTCTTTTAATGCTAACTGTGATTTCTTCATCTTTGGTAATACTGCTGTCAAACAGCTTTTACTGTTTCACTTTATTAAGATTTCAACATGAAGCTTAAAAAGATTGGAAGAAATCCCTACTGTTGTATTATTAATTGCAGGAGTCTTCTGTTGGTTTCAGCTCAAACTGAAGATTGTTACGGAGTGACAGTTTGATGAAATTGAAAAAAATTAGCATGTCTGTTCACATCAAGTACATTGGAATCTTGGCCCAAAATTACAGAGGATGCAGGCTCTGCCTTTTGAGAGCTGTCACTGTATTTTCCAACCCCCATCCAGTGTTTTTGAAAAGTCATTCCTTAAATGTAAAGGAAGGAAAGGAAGAATTTTTGTAGCTTGTTGAAGAACAAGATTAATCTTGGCATTGACCTGGGAACTTGTCAATGAAGAGGAGAAAAATACAACAGTGTGAAGTACTACGTCATTTTGGAAAAATGCTTCGAGAGGCTTTGCAAAGTATCAAGGGGGTTGCATTTGTCTTTAATCATTAATGTGTGAATATTGGCCGCACTTGTTTAAACGTCTGCATATTCCATTTAATTGACACCAAAAGACTACTGGCTTTGGTATCACTGATGTCAAGTATATATGGTGGTGGGTACAGCAGGCGGCTAATGCACAGTTTCTTTTCCTGGTTTTCAAAGATTAATTTTTTCCAGTTTTTCTTTTCCATAATCAAACTAAATAACTTGTTTAAAGATTAAAATTAAAACACTAATTTCCCATGCTGTTAGAATATGTTATATCAACAGTTACTGATTCCCATTAAACTTTCAACAGAGACCAATAGGCTTAATTAACTGAATAAACTGGCCTGGGGTTTCTATTTTGGGGTCAATCAGTGTTTACAATAAAATATTGTGCTTGTATTTCTGTAGGATTTGAGACCTGTATTTCACAAGCTTTGAGCACATATTGGTACTGGTAATTATATGGGTATTGGTTGTTAGGACGTATTCTGGAGCTAGGGTATAGACCAAATATTAATTGCAACTGCAACCAGTCTTCAGATCTGAATATGGATTGTAGATTGAATTTAAAATGCATCTCACAACAATGGTCTTCCTGAAGCCGCATTTTAGAGTAAATTTCAGAGCAGGAAACCCCAAATTGGCTGGAAATCTCTGCATATGCATGAATGCAGCTCATATTTACACTTATTTTGGGTGTGTTGGTGTGAGGAGCTGGGTGTTTGATTATGTGCAACTCAATGGAAGCATTATGAATGCATTGCAACTATAGAAATCATCCTGCTGTTACCTTTGTTCTTTAACATATAGTATGTGATATAATATTGGGTGAAGAGCTTTTCTACATGCTGATCTAATCATTACACTGTGCATTAAGCTAGAAAAAGGTAAAATGACAATATAGAATAAAGTGTGAAAGTGACTGAAAATGTATAGTGCAGGTAAATGACCAGGTACAAGATCATAACAAGGAAGATTGTAAGGTCAGGAGTCCATTTAATCACTCAAGAGGTCCATTCAAGAATTCAGTAACAATGGAAAATAAGCTGTCCTTGAGTCTGGTGGTACATGTTTCCAGACATTTGTATCTTCTATCCAATAGAAGACAGGAGAAAAGATAATGCCCAGGGTAGATGAGATCTTTGATTCTGTTGGCTACCTTACTGATGCAACGAAGCTGATTTATGTGATATGCTGAGCTCTGTCCACAATCCTCTGCAACTTCTTGCAGTCATTGGCAGAGCAGTTACCCCTTGAAGTCACGATACATCACGACTAAATGCTTTCCATGGTGCATTTCTAAAAATTGGTAAGGGACGACTGCAACATTGCAAATTTCTTAAGCCTCCTCAGGAAGTAGAGACATTGGTGTGCTTTCTTAGTTGTGAACTGTACGTGGTTTGACCAGGACAAGCTATGGGTGATGTTCACTCCTAGGAACTTGAAGGTCCTAAACCCCTCAACCTCATCAGGAACATGTGCATCCCCCTCCTCCTCATCTTTTGAAGTTAATTGCCAGCTCCTTTATTTTGCTGACATTGAGGGAAAGGTTGTGGCATGATGCCATGTTGCTAAGCTCTCTATCTCCTTCTTCTATCCCATCATCATTTAAGATACTCTACACTGCAGTGGTATCATTTGCAGACTTGTAGAGGGAGTTAGAGCAGAATCTGGCTGTGCAGTCGTGAGTGTTCAGATGGTATAGTAGGGGGCTGAGGATGCAACATTGTGAACCATCAGTGTTTAGAATAATCAGTGTTTAGAAGTGTTGCTGTCTATTCTTACTGATTGAGGTTTCTTAGATCAAATGCCAAGAATCCAGATGTAAAGGAAGGTATTGAATTCCAGAGTCTGGAGTTTGGTGATGAGTTTACTTGGAATACTAACACTAAAGGGAGAGCTGTAATCAATAAAAAAGATGCTAAAGGGATGAGTGTAAGACCAGGACAATGGTATCTGCATCTGCCATAAACCTGCTTCGCTGGTAGGCAGTGCGTCGAGGTTGTCTGGAAATTTGTAGTTGATGTGTGCTGTGACAAGCCTTTCAAAAAAACTTCATGATGTAGATGTCAGAGCCACTGGGAGGTAATTGTTAATGCATGTTATCTTGTTTGTCTTGGGTATCAGGATAATAGGGGTCTTCTTCACACAAGATAAATTAAGTTTGAGGTAATTCCTTAGGTTGTTGGTTTACAATTTAAATAAAACAAATGTTGCCTTGCAAAGACATCTTGGTATTTATAAGAAACAACCTGCTGCAATTTGATGGGATCAAAATGACTTATCACAAAATATGAGCATCCTTAAATACACTCAACTTGAATTTAAATACATAAATGAAGATGATTTTAAAGTATCATGCTGTACTAATTTACATTTTACATTGGTATAACTCAGTTAAATTTTTACAAAATTAATAATACATTACCCAAAACATTTAAAATACATCCTTGAGCCAACAAAAAGTCTTTTTAAAATTTAGAGCCTCTCAGAAGGTTGCAAAAGGGCACAATTAATGTAAACTCACCATGAAAGTTAATTTGATCTGAGAGCATTGCCTACAGTACTTCTGGAGAGGGGTCTGCTTCCAGGGCAAAGCTTTTTAAACCAGCTCAGTAATTTTGTGAAAAACTCCATAACCATTTCCACTCAAACAACAGGAATTCTGCAGATGCTGGATATTCAAGCAACACACATAAAAGTTGCTGGTGAAGGGTCAGGACGAAGGGTCTCGGCCTGAAACGTCGACTGCACCTCTTCCTGGAGATGCTGCCTGGCCTGCTGCGTTTACCAGCAACTTTTATAATCATTTCCACTGTTTTTTTCCAGTTTCAGGTAAAAGGGCACTCAAAAGTCAGCATAATAAACAGAGAATCTCCTGTCACAGGTGATTATTAAGCACCAGAGTTTACTTAACAATGGGTTGCAACTGTTTCCACCTCTGGAATCTTTTCTGGTCTTTCGCATTCTCTGTCCTCTTTGAAACTTAGATTATTACACATCCCTGAAGGCAATTGCCTCATTAATGGTCATCAACCTCGCTTGCTTAAATCCAACCGTAAATTATTTTGCAACCCACACATTCTCCTTTATTTAGAAGTTTCTCTGAATTTACCTCCTTTCTCAATAATTTGACTACCTGTCCTGATACCTGCTTAAATGGGTCAGTGTAGATTTTATTTAATAATGTTTCTGTGATCTAAGGCATTTCACTATGTCCATTATGATATAATGCAAGCTATAGTCATTATTCTTCAGAATAATAGCAGCTATAGGTCAAAGTATTCTTACATGATTCCTTTCTGCTGCCATGATCACCATCAGGCACCTGCCTCATAATGAGTGTTAATAACCTGGTTTCTCAGTTTTGTTTTGAAAACTAATATATAATATAAAGACTGAGCACCTTTTCATCAGTTTCAAATGAATGTTGCAAGCATTTTAAAGAAATGAAAAGAAACATTATCGTGATCATTCACCTTTCTTTGGAGAATTTCTGCTGCACACTTTAATTATTAAAAAAAATAATTATTTCTTTATTGAAACAGTAAGTTGTGACAATATCAATGAAGAATCAGGTGTGAAGCAGTTAATATGTTGTCAGGGTCTAGAATTAACATACAACATTTAAATGGCCTGATTGCTGAAAATACTTCAGGATAATGACTTTACTTTCTTTCTTAATTCAGTTTTCTCTCAGTGCCAGGCTCAGTCAGTTGCCAAGTGATTTCATTAATGCTTCATTAGCAACACACAAGAGTAAAATATTAAAATTCAATATTAGATCAAGTTGGTCTCACATTAGTTTTGCATTTGCTTTGCATTAGATAACTCCTATCTGTTCTGAATCATCAGTATATTATTTGATACAAAATAATTATTCCTTCAATATTCAGATGCAGATTTATCTCTTTAATGTGTTTGCAAAGATTAACTTATTAATGTTTCTCATAAGTTTGGTATTGAATCTTGATTACATTAAATTGATTTCTTTAAGGTGGCATATTAGAAAGTGCATTATAAGGAATAAAATTAATTACTGAAATAAACTATAGTTGCTGAGAAATAGGACATTGCAGCCCTAACATGGAGCCATGTACTAGCAAAACTTTATTTGATTTGTTTTTTTTGTTTTAATATATTAAGTGGTTTTTACCAGTTGGACATCAGATGTGCAAGTGAAATGAATCACCTTGGAGCAATTTAAATTAGTGATGAACAAAACCCAGCTTGTATATGACTCAGAAAGACAGAGGCATTTCAAGATAATGCACACAAAATAGTGGACGAACCCAGCAGGCCAGGCAGCATCTACAGAAAAAAGTACAGTCAATGTTTCGGCCTGAAATTGTACTTTTTTTTCCATAGATGCTGTCTGGCCTGCTGAGTTCCTCCAGCTTTTTATGTGTGTTGCTCAGATTTCCAGCATCTGCAGGTTTTCTCTTATTTGTGACATTTCAGGATAGTAAAGCAAATTCTAAAAAGGGGACAATCAATGTTGATTGCAAAGTGGAATTTTACCAAAGAGCCCAATTCCTGATGAATGAAGAGCAATGCAAGTGCAAGTTTGAACTTCTCTCCAAGTCTTATTCACCCACTATTCTTTTTTGTGTCTTCAGTGCCTGAGGCTGAAGTCCTAGAATTCCTTTTCTAAAGTCCACATCTCTTAGCTCTCAAGTACTGTTTTAATCTGCTCTTTTTTCATGCGTTCGTCCTTTCATCTGATATGATTACATGTCAAAATGTTGTTTTCTATTGCTCATATTGACTTCAATGGACATCTTAATACATGAAATGTTCTTGTATTTGCATCCAACATTGGAAGATGTAGTCCACAATAATACAAACAAATGCTAGAGGCCATTGTCTCCCACACCATCAGTGACCTTATTAACTAGGGATCTCCCATACAATCTCATATTTCCCTCACCTCACACCTCCTGTTTCTACCTCCTTCCCAAGATCCACAAACCTGCCAGTCCAGGTAGACCCATTGTTTCAGCTTGTTCCTGCCTCACTGAACTCATCTCTGCATACCTCTACTCTGTTTTATCCCCTCTAGTTCAGTCTCTTCCTACCTACATCCATGACACTTCACACGCTCTGGATCTTGTCAACAATTTCAAGTTCCCTGGCCCCCTCATCTTAATTTTACTATGGTGGTCCACTCCCTATATACCTCCACTGCCCACCAGAAAGGCCTCAAAGCTGTCCGTTTCTTTCTTGACACAAGCCTAATCAGTTCCCCTCCACCACCACTCTCCTCCGTCTAGCAGAACTTATCCTCACTGTTACTTATTAAAATACTGTCTCCTTCTCTCAATTCCTCCGTCTCTGCCACGTCTGCTCTCAGAATGAGGCTTTACATTCCAGGATGAAGGAGATGTCCTTTTTCAAAGAAAGGAGCTTCCCTTCCTCCACCATCAACACTGCCCTCAACCGTATCTCTTCAATTCTGCGCATATCCGCTCTCACTCCATCCTCCTGCACCCCTATTAGGGATAAGGCTCCTCTTGTCCTTACCACAAGTTTCTGAGTCCAGCACATAATTCTATCTCCATCTCCATCTCCATCTCCATCAGGATCCCAGCACCAAGCACATCTTTCCCTGTCCCTCCTACTCCCAATTTCTGCGTTCCACAGGGATTGCTCCCTACACAACTCATTTGTCCATTTGTCCCACCCCACTGATCTCTCTCCTGACACTTTTGCTTGCAAGTGGAACAATTGCTACACCTGCCCCTACTTCTCTACTATTCAGAGCCCCAAACAGTCCTTCCAGGTGAGGTGACACTTCACCTGTGAGTCTTTTGGGGTCACTTACTGTGTCCAGTGCTCCTGGCATGTCCTCTTGTCTTTTGGTGTGACCCAGTATAGATTGGGAGACTGCTTCACCAAGTACCTATGCACCATCCACAAGAAAAAGTGGGACTTCCTAGTAATCACCCATTGTAATTCCACTTCCCGTTCCCATTCCAATATGTCAATACATGGTCTTGTCTACTGTTGCAATGAGGCCACACTTAGGTTGGAGGAGCAACACCTTGTATTCCTTCTGGGTAGCCTCCAACCTGAAAATCGATTTCTCGAACTACAGGTAATGGTCCCCCTCCCCCACATCCCCACCACCCTCCACCATTCCCCATCCTTTTTTTTCCCTCTCTTACCTTATCCTTGCCTGCCCATTGCCTTCCTCTGTGGCCTTTCACCTTTTTATTTCTTCCGTGGCCTTCTGTCTGCTCCTATTAGATTCCTCTTTCTCCAGCCCTGCATCTCTTTCACCAATCAACTTTCCAGCTCTTTACTTCACCCCTCCCACTCCCGATTTTCACCTTGTGCTTCTCCCACCCCTACCCCTACATTTTAACTCCACCTCCTCATCTTTTTTTTCTCCAGTCCTGCTGAAGGGCCTCGGCCTGAAACGTCGACTGTACTCTTTTCTATAGAGGCTGCCTGGCCTGCTGAGTTCTTCTCGCACTTTATGTGCATTGCTTGGATTTCCAGCATCTGCAGATTTTCTCTTGTTTGTGGTATTATTCAGCAGCTTTTCCCATGGATCAGTGGCAGTATTGCGGCGAGCATTTGGCCATCATGACAGACGAGGAGGCTTGTTAAAATCACACAACCATTTTATTGTGATAAACACAAAACAGACCAGACACCATGACCTAGAGAGTGAACCCAACCAGTATCATACAGATGGGGGAGGTGACCATCACACACCCCAGTTACAGTTAGGGTGACCCACAAATACACAAGCAAATAACTCTATAACCCAAGCTAAGTCCTGGGATGGCAGGACTTTCATATGAAGAAAGACTGGATGAACTGGGCTTGTACTCGTTGGAATTTAGAAGATTGAGGGGGGATCTGATTGAAACGTATAAGATCCTAAAGGGATTGGACAGGCTAGATGCAGGAAGATTGTTCCTGATGTTGGGGAAGTCCAGAACGAGGGGCCACAGTTTGAGGATAGAGGGGAAGCCTTTTAGGACCGAGATTAGGAAAAACTTCTTCACACAGAGAGTGGTGAATCTGTGGAATTCTCTGCCACAGGAAACAGTTGAGGCCAGTTCATTGGCTATACTTAAGAGGGAGTTAGATATGGCCCTTGTGGCTACGGGGGTCAGGGGGTATGGAGGGAAGGCTGGGGCGGGGTTCTGAGTTGGATGATCAGCCATGATCATAATAAATGGCGGTGCAGGCTCGAAGGGCCGAATGGCCTACTCCTGCACCTATTTTCTATGTTTCTAAAATGTAACAATAAATGAACTGAAATTTCCCACCATTATCCCACAAAAGCATTTTAATGCAAGGACAATAAACAGTGCTCGTCGTTAGAAATGCAGGGGTGGGCTCTCAACCATGCTCCACCCTGGAGCATCGCATTGTCCCCACCCGAGGTGTCAGCTGTCCCAGATTCCAAAAGACCAAGTGGGGGTCGACGTTGCTGCCTGGGGTGCTGGGGGGCTCTGGCGGCCCCCTTACGGGAGGCCCTGTTTGTATGAGGCAAGAGTCAGGGCACCCAGAGTGTCACTTCCTTCCTTCAGCCTTGCTGGGTTAGCGGTGTCCAAGGGCTGACACGGTGCCAGCCAGTCCTGGTGCAGCACGACTGCCTCCCGCCACTCAGGCAACCGCACCCGATATACCACATTGGAGATGTGGTCGAGCACCTCTTCCAATCCCAACTGGGGCACAGTCCCTTGTTTTGGGTGAAGCAGTAGCCTCATACTGGGAGCCCCACCATTTACTGCTGCATGGCCGCCCTGGACTGGCGTTTGGCCCCTTCTGGGACGTGCAAGCGTCGCTATAATGCACGAACAGCCCCACATCCTGCCTGTATCCAGGCCAGTAGAGGCGATCGCACTGCCTGCCCGACGTCTTTGCAGCTCTGAAATGGCCGGCCCCCACCAGCGCGTGCACTGAATGCAGCATCGTGGCGCGAGGCCCCCGGGGGACCAGCTGCAGGAGATGTCTGTTGTCATTGGGAAAACGGCCGCTGCTGGAACAGTAGCCGGTTGCACATCTCCGGTGTTCCCTACTGTGAGGCTTTGGTCTCTGGATTCAGGGCGGAGACCTCTGCCCACTCCGGCCGTCGTCCCACACTCAACCATCCCCTTACCCGGGCCAGCACAGGATCGCTCACCTGCTTGCGGTCCACAGAGGGAGGGGTCGTCATTGGCTGTCACCTAGAGGACCATCACCGTCACTTGCCCCTGGTTCAGCTGTGTTGCGTTGAGCCGCTGTGGAGCTGTTCTGAGACCGGTGGCGGCAGGTGCTGCCACTGCTGGGGGGGGCTTCCTGGATCTGCCCTGCCGGAGAGCCACGGCTTCGGCGTCGAGGTAGAGTGCTGCCGCCGACACGTCCACACAGGCTCCCCAGTGGGACAGCAGTTCCAGGCCAATGATGCAGGACTCCCGGATGTCAACTAGTCACATCCCATGCTTCACCGTGTTTTTCCCCACTGTGATGCACAGCCGCCTCATCCCTCGAATCGCCTCACGGTCACCGGCGACTGTCACCAGCTGGACCGCTGTCGTTGTCCACCTGGACGGGGCTGGCTGGGCCGTGTTGGGGAGAACATCTGGACGGATTATAGGGATGGTTGACCTTGTGTCCACCAACACACGGCATCTGATGCCCTCCGCCACACAGTCCAAGTATAAGCCTTATTCTTCACCCTAACAGCCCAGCTGGAGGGGTGACAGCAGAGGGATTCTGCTGGGGGTCTTGGGCGGTACTACCGGCTCAGCATTTCCTGTTGGCTGCGCTGGGCTGTGACGTCCTGCCAGTGCAGGGCAGTCCCAGGCCAAACAGTCTGCCTCACCGCACCGGTAGCAGAGATCGTTATGTGGGCCGCGGCGCTGTTCGGACCCGTCTCATGGGCTCCTCCTCATCAGTTTCCTCCTCCACCTCGGTGACACAAGCTCGGGCTCACTGGAACACCTTAGGGAGCTACAATTGCTCCTGTCTTCTCCTCCTCTGCCAGTGCCTCAGCCAATGCTGATGGTGATGTCAGGCGAACATACAGCCAAAGGCACTCCAGTGTCAGCACCATTACAAAGGCGTGGAGGGAACTGGGGGTAGCCATGCCGAGACCAGTGCCGGAGATCTGTTGTGATCACCCCCAAGCTGTCTCCCATACGCCGCCGTCTGCTGCACAGTTCTTCCCTCATTGCTTCCGCCAACGGCTTCTGCTCAAAGTGCAGCTGCAAGGGTTCAGTAGTCATGTTCCTAGCCGGTGCGAAGTTGAGAAGGATCCGCAGGGCATCCCTCTCCAATGCCAGGGCAAGGTGCACCGCTGTCTCAGTGGGGCTCCACCCTTCGTACCATGGAGCAAGTTTGACTTGTGCTAGGTAAGGCTCCAGGCGGCTATACCAATGTATATGGGGAGCTTCTGGGTTGATCTTTTGGTGCTAATCATCAAGGCCCTTTGATTTTCCTCTTGCTCTGGTGGCATCTGCCATGTTGCCCATCCTCCCATGGCTATGGTGACTTGGGTTCCCCGGTGCAGGTCACAATGAGGGTACATGATGCGCTCCAGCGTATCCCCTGGTTGGGGAGCCCAGGTATGCTCGCTCCGTCAGGGCTCTCTGGGATGGCACGATGCTCGGTTTCCAGGTCCTCCCTCAGGGTCCCGTCTTCATGATTGCAGCCTGGGGGTATGATGGAGGCATACTGCTCAGTCCCTCATCTTATTCCCTGGGTCTTAAGGCAGTCTATTCGACATTGTAGCTCTCCTGCCTCATTGCCAATTTCACATCCCACTCCTGACACTAATGTGGCGAGCATTTGGTCTTTGATGACAGACAAGGAAGCTTGTTAAACTCAACAACCGTTATATATGATAAACACAAAACAGACAGGCATTATGATCTGGAAAGTGAACCCAACCAGTCTCATACAGATGGAGGAGGTGACCATCACACACTCCGCTTACTGTTAGTGTGACCCACAAATACACAAGCAAGTAACTGTATAACCCAAGCTAAAATGTAACAATAAATGAACTGGAACTTCCCACCATAATCCCACTAAAGTTTTTTTAACACAAGAACAATAAATAGTGCTGGTCATTAGAAATGCCGGGGTGGGTGTTGACCACGCCCCGCCACCACCGGAGCATCACAGTATCTAAAAGGTACCACTCAACAGAGAACTTCACAGAAAAATGAACTTCTAACAATTTCTGGTTTGAATATTTGAATACAAAGTTGATATTTCAGACCGAGGTGCCTCAGGAGTACTGATGAAGGGTCTCTGCCTGAAGCGCTCAACTCTTCATTCTTTTCCATCAATGCTGCCTGACCTGCTGTGTTCCCCCAGCATTTTGTACGTATTACTCTGGATTTCTGGCATGTGCAGAAAATGTTATGTTTATAAACTGCAGTCCATTTTAATTTGGGAGTATAACTCATTGTAATTGGCAAAATTATTATTATTTTTTGCCTCCTAACTATGTACGTTTGATATACCATTAATAATCTCTTTGTTTAGAAAAAGCTACAAAAACATGATGCACTTCAAATTTATTGTACAATCAAATCTAAATAAAGATCACTCAGTTCACTGAACAAGAATATTGAACTTCATCTGAATACCAGTTTCTATAATAAAAACCTAATCTTCAAAGATGTGTTGATACAGTCAAGAAGTGACATACTTAAATCATTAATCAGATGCTGCATCCATACGATAGTGAGGGATAAATCAATCTGTGGGCCATGTAATATCATTTACTTTTGATGTTGATTGGATTTCTTATGAGCCTGAATTAATAATAACTAAGTTTACAAAGAAGAAGCATGGTATTGTCCTGAAAGCATTGACTATCATATGAATAAGTATCAGAGATAGTGAAGGTTAGTATTGGGAATTAGATGAGAAATTGGGAAAGGAGATATGCAAATTTCTAATGCATGTTCCTCAAGGAAGAGATGGAAGAGGGACTAACATCCTTACAGGAAGGTTTGCTAGTGCTGCTCCGGGGGTTTAAACTAGATTTGCAGGGGGAGGGGAACCAGAGTGTTAGAGAAGATAGTGAGGTGGAGGAGGATAAAGGTCATCCAAGAACTGCAAGTATACTGCATGGAGTGAAGCCAGATCTAACATATAAAGAGGCTTTGAGGAAAGAGAAGCAGAATAAACGGTGTAAAGGTAGTAAGGTAGAAGGGCTAAAGTGCGTGTACTTCAATGCAAGAAACATCAGGAACAAAGGTGATGAACTGAGAGCTTGGATACATATATGGATGTATTGCAGAGACTTGGCTGGCACCAGGGCAGGAATGGATTCTCAATATTCCTGGATTTCAGTGCTTTAAAAAGGATGGGGCGGGGAGAAGGGGAGGAGGGGTAGCATTACTGGTCAGGGATACTATTACAGCTACAGAAAGGGTGGGTAATGTAGCAGGATTCTCTTTTGAGTCAGTATGGGTGGAAGTCAGGAACAGGAAGGGAGCAGTTACGCTATTGGGAGTATTCTATAGGACCCTTGATAGCAGCAGAGATACAGAGGAGCAGATTGGGAGGCAGATTTTGGAAAGGTGCAAAAATAACAGGGTTGTTATCATGGGTGACTTTAACTTCCCTAATATTGATTGGCCCCTGATTAGTTCCAAGGGTTTAGATGGGGCAGAGTTTGTTAAGTGTGTCCAGGATGGATTCCTGTCACAGTATGTTGACAGGCCGACTAGGGGGAATACCACACTAGATCTAGTACTAGACGACGAGCCGGGTCAGGTCACAGATCTCTCAGTGGGTGAGCATCTGGGGAACAGCGACCACCACTCCTTGGCCTTTAGCATTATCATGGAAAAGGACAGAATCAAAGAGGACAGGAAAATGTTTAATTGTGGAAGTGCAAATTATGAGGCTATAAGGCTAGAACTTGCGGGTGTGAATTGGGATAATGTTTTTGCAGGGAAATGTGGTCGATGTTTAGAGATCTCTTGCAGGATGTCAGGGATAAATTTGTCCCAGTGAGGAAGATAAAGAATGGTAGGGTGAAGGAACCATGGGTGACAAGTGAGGTGGAAAATCTCGTCAGGCGGAAGAAGGCAGCATACATGAGGTTTAGGAAGCAAGGATCAGATGGGTCTATTGAGGAATATACGTTAGCAAGAAAGGAGCTTAAGAAGGGGCTGAGGAGAGCAAGAAGGGGCATGAGAAGGCCTTGTCGAGTAGGGTAAAGGAAAACCCCAAGGCATTCTTCAATTATGTGAAGGACAAAAGGATGACAGGAGTGAAGGTAGGACAGATTAGAGATAAAGTTGGGAAGATGTGCCTGGAGGCTGTGAAAGTGAGCGAGGTCCTCAATGAATACTTCTCTTCGGTATTCACCAATGAGAGGGAACTTGATGATGGTGAGGACAATATGAGTGAAATTGATGTTTTGGAGCATGTTGATATTAAGGGAGAGGAGGTGTTGGAGTTGTTAAAATACAACTGTCCAGCTCTTGGCTCCATCCCTCCCCCTTCTGTCTTCTCCTATCATTTCAGATCTCCCCCTCCCCCTCCCACTTTCAAATCTCTTACTAGCTCTTCTTTCAGTTAGTCCTGACGAAGAGTCTCGGCCCAAAACGTCGACTGTACCTCTTCCTAGAGATGCTACCTGGCCTGCTGCGCTCACCAGCAACTTTTATGTGTGTTGCCTGAAATTCCAGTATCTGCAGATTTTCTCATGTTTACATTTTTAAATGAACTTTCTCAGCAAGTTTGTTGAGCACTGTGTGCTAAAGAGGAATCTGGGAGCTCTCAAACTGGAAACCATGAATAACTTGGAGATCCACTTCCTACTCTGGACTAAGTCTCCTGCATTCAAATGAAATAACCCTGACCTGTACCATAAAGCCTGCAGAGATGCAAAGAGACAATACAAGTCCAAAATCAAGTTCCAATCCAGCTATCAGTGTGGCAGGGCTTCCATGCTATAATGGGCTACAAGCAAAGTCAGGCAGCATCACTGACAGTAGCACATAACTTTCTGATGAGTGAATTTAAACACATTTTACACATGTTTTGGACAGGAGGGAATGGGTAGGTCACCAACCACCTTGACGGTCTCCAGTGCACCTGAACCGACAGTCACCATTGTGGACCTAGGAGAGTGAGCTTACAGAAAGTATCTGGCCCAAACAGTATACCTGGCCATGTCCTTAGATCCTGTGCAGATTAACTGGCTGGGGTATTTACAGATGTTTTTCACCTCTCCCTGTTTCAATCTGTGGTTCCACTTGCTTTAAGAAGATTACTCTAAGAAGATACTGTGCCTGAATTACTATGGCCCAATGGCTCTGGCACCCATTATCATGAAGTGGTTCTAGAAGTTAGTTATGCATACATTAACTCAAGCTTGACCCACTGCAGTTCACTTACTGCCAAAAAAGATCTATGGTGGATGCCATCACCCTGGCCATCCACTCATCTCTGGAGCATTTGGACAGCAAAGACATGTATGTCAGTTCACAGCTATCCCTTCAGTACTATGATTTGAAGCAAAGTCATTTCCAGTCTCTGAACTCTGGGAGTCAATGCCTCCCTCTGCATCTGAAAGGATAAGCTGCAATAGGACCCTAGTTGTGGCATCCGTTAGTCTCATGAGACCATGGATCTATGCCTGGAAAGTCTTGCTTCAGTCTGTGTTGGCAGAGCAGTGTCTGTTGTGGCTGTCGAGTCCCACACAGCTGCATCGACTGCATTTGAAGGCGCTGTCCTCCAGCGATGTCTTGGTGCTGTTTTTCCGATGAATGCGCGTTTCTTCAGCAGTCAGCCTCAGCTTATCTTCTCCTCTTTTTAGACCTCTGTGTAGTTCCAGCCTCCAGTGAGAGTGATCGCGTGCAATGCCCTCCCACCTCTCGGCGTTCATTTTCAGTGACTTCATGTCTCTCTTGCAGATATTTTTGAAACAAAGATGGGGCCACCCTTATGCTGTCTTGACGGAGCCCAGTTCCCCGTACAGCAGGTCTTTTGGGATCTTCCCGTCTGACATGCGGTGTACATGTCCCAGCCAGTGGAGACAGCGTTGTTGGAGCAGGGTGAAGAGGCTGGGTATCTGGGCGTGGGCCAGGACCTCATTGTTGGTCACTCGGTCAACCCACTTGATATCCAGGATGCGTCTCAGGCTGCGAAGGTGGAAGGCATTGAGACTCCGCTCGTGTCTGGAGTAGAGGCTCCAGGTCTCACTGCCGTAAAGCAGTGTGCTGAGGATACAGGCCCTGTAGACTGCAACCTTGGTGTGCATTGTCAGCTTTCTGTTCTCCCAGACTCTCTTTGTCAGCCTGGCATATGTTGAGGCTGCTCGTCCGATCGGTCTGTTGATCTCGGGGTCTAGGGAGAGACCCTATGATTATTCTAAATACTGATGCTCCACAAGATTGTGTTCTCAGCCTCCTACTCTACTCTCTGTACATTCATGATTGCATGGCTACGATTTTACTCTATATTCATCTGTAAGTTTGCACATCTTACCATTTATATCTCAAATAACATTGAGTTGAACTACAGGAAGGAGATAGAGAGCTTTGTAACATAGTGTCATTACAAAAAATACTTACCCCCAATGTTACCAAAACAACATAAATGACCATTGACTTCAGCACATGTTCCTTTCTGAATGTGAGGGTTGAGTGTTTCAGGCTTGTAGAAGTCAACATCACTAGTCACAATCACATTGATACTACAGCCAAGAGAGCTCACCAATGCCATTACTACCTCAGGAGGCGAAAGAAATTTGGCATGTTCCCGTCAAAACTTACCAGTTTTTCTTCATTAATGCACAATAGAAAACATTCTGGCTGGATGCATAATGGATTGGTACAGCAACTGCTCTGCATGTGATCACAAGAAACTACAGAGAGTTATGGACACAACTCACTACATCACAGGAACCAACCTCTCTCTCCCAATTAATTAATTAATTAATCAATTAATTGATTGATTGATTAATAAATAAATAAACAAACAAACAAATAAATAAATAAATAAGAGATGGGGTAGGAAAAATTATTTCCCCCCCTTTTCTTCTCTCTCTCTTTCTCTCACAATCACTCCTTGCCTGCTCTCCATCTTCCTCTGGGCTCCCCCTTTCTTTCTCCCTAGGCCTCCCATCCCATGATCCTCCCCCTCTCCAGCCTTGTATCCCTTTTGCCAATCAACTTTCCAGCACTTAGCTTCATCCCTCCCCCTCCTGTCTTCTCCTATCATTTCAGGTCTCCCCCTCCCCCTCCCACTTTCAAATCTCTTACTATCTCTTCTTTCAGTTAGTCCTGGCGAAGGGTCTTGGCCCGAAACGTCGACTGTACCTCCTCCTATAGTTGCTGCCTGGCCTGCTGCGTTCACTAGCATTTTGTGTGTGTTGCTCTAACCAACAAAATGTAATCTTACCTTAAAGAAATCAAGGTAAATGATAAATCCATTTATTAGATTGAAGCTGCATGATATCTTATACATAGCAAATCAATGCAACTTAGAATTAAATAGTCTTCAAATAACCGTCAACTTTCTTCTGAGTTGATGAGATGTGTGGCAGAAAGACTAGGTCAAATTTGTGTCTTTTACACCAGCCTATATCACAACAACAAAAAAAAGATTTTTTTTTATTCTTAATGAAGGATTTTTGGCAAGCTTTTTCTGAGCCTATGTGCTGACAGAGCAAAAGGCAAACACTAATCAGATAATATTGCTTGAGCTTTCTTCATGGAAGTATGTTTTATGCTGATCGTATTGTCATTCAGGGACTGTATTGTCATACAAATTGTAAGATCTGCTTAGGTTTGATAATCTGTCACTACAAGGTGAATTTTAATAGATCATAGGAATTCTTTTCCAAAGGCAGTTACTTTTCTCAGCCGAGGTTGGATTTTTGTGTATTTTGTTCTTTACATGACTGTCAAACAAAGTCTACAACTTCTCCTTTTATGAATGTATTGAAAAAGGTGGATTGGAATTATGAGTGATGATACTTGTTCTTGAAGTGAAATAACTGTTGTTACGTAGGCAAATATGAGAACTCTCTGTGCACAGCAAGATCACACAAATGAGATCGTAGAGCCACTGACGTTTTAGATTTTGGGGGAGAATAACTGATGGCAGACACACCATCTGGATGACTCCATTTAGAACATTGAAGCAAAATATGAAGTAAACATGTTCTCATGCATGTCATGTTGTAGCCAGGAGGAACAAAGAATTGTGCCTATTGTTTTCAGCAGGAGGGAAAATAGCGTGGGACCCTCCTACCAAGGTGGCCTTAAAAGCGTACCCCAACACATGTCTAGTCCATAAGGGGAGATAAGTAGCAGTACTGCTGATTCTTTTACTTGATTCATTTTAGTGACCGTGTACCCGTGTGGGGTGTGCTACTATGCAGCTCCTTATGTACATTGCAGGATAGTGTAGGTCTTTGTGTAAGTCACTGCTTTTAGCCTTCTGTTTAACACCTTTTACTTAGCTTGAGTTTGTGGTATTTGTATGGGTAGTCTTAAATTTCCATGTAAAATGTGAGGCACTGATGTGCTTTTTTTTACAGGTGAAGTAACTAACACACTTTATTGCACTTTACCTGGTGTGGTGATAACTCAGAAGCTATATTTTGTGTGAAATCTGACTTGCTGCTCTATGTACAATGTTTTTAACAAAACTGCTGTTTGTTAATAAAATTTGTTTTAACTTTAGATTATGAAGACACACAGTCCTCTTTTATTGTCAACAGTAATGCATGCATTAAGAAATGATACAATATTTCCTCCGGTGTGATATCACAAAACACAGGACAGACCAAGACTGAAAAAACTAACAAAACCACATAATTATAACATATAGTTACAACAGTGCAACAATACCATAACTTGATGAAGAAGTCCAAAGTTCAAAGTCTCTCAAATGTCCCATATCTCACGCAGACGGGAGAAGGAAGAAAAACTCTCCCTGCCATGCCGACCACAGTCCGACTCTGAGTCATCCGAAAACTTCGAGCCTCTGATCAGCTCTCCGACACCGAGTACTGAGCGCCATCTCTGTCTGAACGATTCGACTTCAATCTTGATCGCCAACAGCAGGCAAAGCCGGGGATTTTGAGGTCTTCCCTCCGGAAGATTCCGGACCGCGTAGTAACAACAGCAGCGAACTGGCGTTTCAGAAATTTCTCCAGATGTTCCTCTGTGCTTTCATGTCTGTCTCTATCAAATCAGAATTGTCCACGGCCCCTATTTAATGGATACGATATCATTTTTCACCGGAGGGCTGCGCAAGCACGGCACGCTGCTTCTCTTCTCCTGCCTCAAACTTTAAACTACCTTGTCAGACTCCCTGCCTTAGAGTGGTACAGAACCTGCCTGTAATCTTCTCTCAGTGATTACAAAATGAAAGGTCAGCTGCTGATTGGAACAGGGCAAATTGAATTGCAGGTTGTTATAGACAATTCTCAATTCACTGCCAATATAAGTTAATAGGACCACCTATACAAATGCTCCTTTGGGCTAAGCGTCAGTCAGTGGGTGCCGTCCCGAATCCGGGGTTGGCGGCTATGCACCTCCATCTTCTTCGATCTTGTGACAGCACCGAGTACAGCCTCTCCTCCAGTTTGTTCTCGCTGGCCGCCTTGGCACCGCATGCCTCCGCCCCCACCAAACTAGGTATTATGACTATACTATTTCAGGTGGAGGAAGTGACAAGGTTAGACCTTCTTGAGAATTTGGCAAAAGCAGTTAGTGAGGCAAGACTACCTGAATTTAAGAGATAGAGTGATGGTTCTGAAGGTATAATGTGCACATGTGTGCATTGTTCCTATGAAAAGGGTATCCAGAAGGTATTTGTGTTATATTGGTTTGATCATGACTGAAGATCCAGTGATGATCTATGATTGAAGGGCACAACTGACTAAAGCTCCAATCCAAATGTAGGGATGATCAGCACATGCTTTCCAATAGGTGCTTCTGCCATCTAAAAACTGATTATCCATCTATCCATTCTCTTCTGGCCCTTTGAGCCGTGCCATCTAGCATTCCCCCGTTTTAATCCCGCCTTATCAGGGGACAATTTACAACGACCATCTAACCTACCAAGCGGAGCACCCGGATAAACCCCACAAGGTCACAGGGAGAATGTACAAACTCCTTACAGGCAGTGCTGGGATTTGAACTGGGGTCACTGGTACCGTAAAGCATTATGTTAACCTCTACACTATCCTGCCACCCTGATTATTTTTCTTACTGATTCATAGTCATTCAAAGTGGTTAAATGTGCTATCATTTGGAGAACTCACCTTTACAAAACAAATTATTGAAGAGCTGGGTTCAGTTTTTGCAACACCAATCCTTCCAAGGTTCTTTATTTATGACAGTGATCTACAGTACAATGGAGATCAACAGTTCATTGCATTCCTCTGCTTTAACAGAACCTGACATCTTTCTCCCAACCTGATGAGCATTCGTCTGTCATCCAGCATCTAAAGGAGAGCTTGAATGATTTGTCCACGTAGCGATGGTAACAATGAAGTAGGAGTTAATGGACAAGGGTTGCAAGATGCCTTGATATTACCACCAGGATGGCTAATCCAAACATTCTATGTTGATCTGAACGTTGATCAGCAATGTGAATGAGTTGCTGGATTGAACATAAGAACGTAAGAAATAGGAGCAGGAGTAGGCCATCTGGCCTGTCAAGCCTGCTCCGCCGTTCAGTAAGATCAAGGCTGCTCTAGCCATGGACTCATCTCCACTTACCTGCCTTTTTCCCATAACCCTTAATTCCCCTACTATGCAAAAATCTTTCCACTTAATCTTCAATATATTTACTGAGGTAGCCTTCACTGCTTCATTGGGCAGAGAATTCCACAGATTTACAACTCTCTGCAAAAAGCAGTTCCTCCTCATCTCCATCCTAAATCTATTGCCCTGAATCTTGAGGCTATGTCCTCTAGGTCTTGTCTTACCTAACAGTGGAAACAACTTTCCTGCATCTATCTTATCTATCCCTTTCATAAATTTAATGTTTCTCTTCTGAATTCCAGTGAGTACTGTCCCAGGTGACTCAATCTCTCCTCATAGTCTAACCCCCTCATCTCTGGAATCAACCTGGTGAACCTCCTCTGCACCACCTCCAAAGCCAGTTTATCCTTCCTCACGTAAGAGGACCAGAACTGCACGCAGTACTCCAGATGCAGCCTCACCATTACCCGGAACAGTTGCAGCATAACCTTCCTGCTCTTAAATTCAACCCCTCTAGCAATGAAGGCCAACATCCCATTTGCCTTCTTGATAGCCTGCAGCACCTGCAAACCAACCTTTTGTGATTCATCCACAAGCACTCCCAAGTTCCTCTGCACAGCAGCATGCTGCATTTTTTTTTGCTGAACAAAGCGAGATTCATGACACACCAGAAACCTAAACATGAATGGATAACACAAATCCCACTGTAGGAGGTAATTCACCAAAGCTGAAGATACCTGGAGTGAAAACTTTGAGAGTAATTATTAAAGCACCCTTGCAGTTGAGAAAATAAGAAGGGGTTATTGAAGTTCTGAATTGTTTTTATATATTGATTGTATTTGCATGTAATTATCTATCTATACATTGATTTATATACTAATATACATTAATTATTGTTAAGGTGAATCTGTTCATTGCTTTTGTAAAGGAAAACAAATATTTTATATTATGTGTTCATATCTTTAAAGAGCTACATGTGGGGTATTGATATATTTTATCTATTGCTATTGTTGTGTGTTTCTCGACTCAATATAGGATGTTTAGTAGCTCTGATCTTTTTTTAAAGGCTTTAATCTACAACCATATAGGAGGTCATTGGGATGTTACTCTATACAGCATTAACTTTTCCAGAGACTTTTTTAACCTTAAAATTCCTTTATAAATCCAAGCTCAGAATCAGAATTATTATCTCTGAAACATGTGTAGTTTGTTGTTTTGTAGCAGCATTACAGAGTAAGATGTGAAAATTACTGCAAGTTACAAAATTAAATAAGTAGTGTAAAATTCAAATAATGAGATCATGGACCATTCTGCAGATTGGTAGTGGAGGGGAACAATTGCTCAGTTGTTAAGTCTGGGCCTTCGGACTCCTGATTCTCCTCCCCAGTGGTAGCAGTGTGAAGAGGACATACCCTGTATGATTTATGTCTTCAGTGCTGGATGACCCCTTCTTGAGTCATTGCTTTTTGAAGATGTCCTCAATGTTGGGGGCGGGGGTTTTGCCTGCAAAGGGAATGGCTAAGTATACAGCCCTCTGCAGCCTCTTGTGATCTTGTGCAATTGAGGCTCCATACTAGGCTGTGATACAACCAGTCAGAATGCTCTCCACTGTGCATCTGCAGTATATCTAAAATCACTGTGACAAATCATACATTGGGAGGTTACAAGAATCACCCCTTGTAATAATTACAGAGAACCTGTATTTACCAGTAAGTAGCTTTTATTGTTTCAACTAAAAAGCACATGGGTTCACAAACTATCTACCTATGTGCACCCTACTAGAATCCCTGACACTCCATGAACAGTCAATGAAGAGAAAAGGTATTACCCAGGAAAGGAGGCTACGCAGGCCAGGCATTCCTCGTGGTTCCAATCTCCTCATGTCCGTGGGGTCCTCCTTATCCGTGATGGTTGGTCTCTGGTTGCTGGAGAGTTATCGCCCCTGTGTATTTGGAGCTCCTAAGTCTTACACTGTTCCTAATCAATTGAACTGTTGGATCTCCATCCCATTGGCTCAAGGTCACCTGACCTACCTGGGTGACCTTCTTACTGGTCATTGTACAGGGCTACAGCCAACATCATTTCATAGTTCTGCCCACTCCAGCCCTGTGTATTTGTGCTTTTACACTCTGACTCATCCAAACCAGTTAAATGAGGCAACCCAGACAGAGTCTAACGAGATTACAGATTGCTTCTTTGGTAGGTCTGGCATTTTATATAACAAGTAGCTACTCCTCTGAGAATGGTCTCAGGTTTATTGCTCTATTAGATTATCCCAGAGTCAAGAATCAGTTCAGAGTCCACACCCTTTACATAACAAATGGCTACTTGTTTGAGAATGGATTCAGGTTATGTAGATCAATACTTGAAGCTTCCTGTGTCTACATTCATTTGCTCCGATTAGATTATCTGAGAGCAAGAATCAGTTCAGAGTCCACAAAATGGGGGGAAATGAAGTGAACTGCTTCACTGTGCTTGGTTAGATGGTAGTTTCTTTTGGCCAACAGGCCCCATTGTATCATACAATTAGACATAATATCACATCTACTCCCATGGTTTTGCACATTTCCCCATTTCCAAGCATTCATCCAATTGCTATCTGAAAGCTATTGCTGAATCTACTTACTAAAGCTACTTAAGTGGTCGCAAAAGCTTGGTGTCAAAGAAAAAGTTCACATCTTTTCTGTCTATGTGCAATTGTTCTAAACTTATAGTTACGGTACCTCATCAGTGGTGGAAACTGTTTTTTTCTCTCAGCTCAATCTAATCCTTCATTATCTTAAGCATCACTATTATCATTCCCCACATCATCCACTGCCCTAAGGTGAACATTTATTTGAAGCTTAATATTGAAATCAGAAAATTAAAGTGATTGCTTTAAAATTGTCAGTGCTTAAATGTTAAATAAAAGTTGATACTTTCAATGTAAATTCTGTATAAATCACTGACAGGTCGGTAATAAAGCATCTCTTATTAAACAGTTTTGTAACAGTAGCAGTGTATTGCAGAATTATGTAAAATTCAGTGTTGCAGGTGGAGGTTTTAGTTGCTTGGTCGATGCATTTGACTGGCCGTATCACAGTGCTGAAAAAAAATTAATTGCATGAATTTTGCTAAAGTACAGTGGATATTGATGCAAACACAAATTGATCAAGGTAAAGTGATGTATGTGGTGTATGTAGATTTTAGTAAGGTGCTCATCATGGTTCCCCATAATAGGCTCATCCAGAATGTCGTTAGGCAAGGGATCCATGGAAACTTGGCTGTGTGGATTTGGAATTGGTTTGCCCACCAAAAGGAGAGGGTGGTGCTAGATAGATTGCATTCTGTCTAGAGGTTGGTGACTTGCAGTGTTCCGTAGGCATCTGTCACAGAGTCATAAAGATACAGAAAAGGACAGCACAGAAACAGGCCCTTAAACCCATCTAGTTGCAGCTGAGCCATTTAAACTGTCTGCTCCCATCAACCTACACTGGGACCATAACCCTCTATATGCCTACCATTCATATACATAACCAAACTACCTCTTAAACGTTGAAAACAACCTTACATGCACTACTGGTGCTAGCAACTCATTCCGCACTCTCACAACCCTTTGAGTGAAGAAGCTGCCCTCAAACTTTTCACCTTTCACCCTTAACCCATCACCTCTAGTTGTAGTCATTCTTAGAGGAAAAAAAGCCAGCTTGCATTTAGCCTATCTATAACCCTCATAATTTTGTATAACTCTATCTAAAATCCTCTCAATCTTCTATGTTCCAAGGGATAAAGTCTAACCTATTTAATCTTTCCAGCTAACTCGGATCCTCCAGACCTTGCAACATCTTGTAAATTTATCTGTATTCTTTCAGCCTAATTTATATCTTTCCTGTAGGTTTGGGGACCTCTACCCTATGTAATTTTTATAAATGACTTGGATGAGGAGGTGAAAGGCTGGGTTAGTAAGTTTGCAGAAGTCACAAAGGTTGGTGATGTCATGGATAGTGTAGAATGTAATCTTGGGCACTAATGGAGCATGGACAGAATGTAGAGTTGGGTGGAGAAGTATCAGATGGAGTTCAATGCTGAAAAATGTGGAGAGATAAACATCGGAAGATTGAACTTGAGGGCAGAATAAAGATCAATTGCAGGATTCTTAACAGTATGGAGGAACAGGAATTTTAGGGTCCATGTCCATAGATTCCTCTAAGCTGATACGGTCATTAAGAAGATGTATATTGTGCAGGCCTTATCAGTTAAAGACAGAGCTCAAGAGCCACAGGGTGATGTTGCATCTCTATAAAACTCTAGTTTGACAGCACTGAGAGTATTGTGTTTGTTTCTGGTCACCACATTATAAGAAGCTTTTGGGAGGATGCAGAGCAGATTTACAATGATACTGCTTGGATTAGAGAACATGCCTTACGAGGAAATAAACTAGGGCTTTTCTCTCAGGAGCGAAGGCGGATGAGAGGCCACTGGTAGAGGTATAAATGATAATGAAAGCCATAAATAGAGCGGACAAGTCACACTTTTCTTTCCTAGGGTGACAATGGCCAATACCAAAGGATTTCTGTTTGAAGTGAGTGGAACAAAGTTTAATGGAGACATCAGAGGAAGATTTTTTCACACATAGAGTGGTGGTTGCCTGGAAGACACTGCTGGGGGTCATGGTAGAGGCTGACATATTAGGGTCCTTTAAGAAAGACTTAGATAGGTACATGGATGTAAGGAGTAAGGATGACTGTGGACTATGGGAAGGAAGGGCTAGATTGACCATGGAGTAGGTAAATATCGGTCGATACAACATTGTCAACTGAAAGGCCTGTAACAGTGCTGTTCAATGTTCTATATGTATATATATCGACAAATGTAGTTAATAAAATTTTAACTATGGTGGGACATGACCTTGGTCACTGACATGCAGAGCTATTATTATAAATTATGGTAGCAATATGAAGTCTCGAGGTTTAGTGATTTTACATCACCTGACAGATGTATGTAAAGTTATGAAAGGCATAGACAGGGTAGACATTTAGTCTTTCACAGGGTGGAAACTTCATAAACTGGACTTCATAGCTTTAAGGTGAGGGTGGAAACGTTTATAGGAGATGTGTGGGTCAAGTGTTTTATACGGAGAATCATAGGTGCCTGGAATGTGCTGCTATTTGTAGATATGATGGAAAACTTTACCAACAGCCATTTTTATAGGCACAGGAACAGGCAAGGAATAGAAGCTTACAGACCACATATGCAAGCAGAAAGGTTTGGGGAAAGAAATGTGCATTTCTTATCCTACTTGGCATACATAGTACACATGACTTATGGTAATGTAGTTCATTGTTAGCTGCCCTCTGAAATGGCCCAGCCTACTTTCTTTAGTTAGGTGTGGGGAATAAACACTGGTCTTGTTATGCTTACGTTCTTGTTGGAGTCAGGCAGGAAAAAGAGGGTTTACAGCCTGTATATCAGTTTTGCTGGTTCCATAAGTGCAATATGGCAGTTACTTTACCTTTAATATAGATCATAAACCTCTTATTTCCCTGTTCCAGGCAGTGAAGACGGCAAAAATTTCTCATATTTTCTCATGGACCAGACGAGAGATATGGAGCTTTCAACGTATTTGAAATATTTTTAAAATAACATTGAATTGACTTAGAGAAAGGTTTTAATGTGTGGTAGATTTTATAAGTAATTAAATGTATATTACTTTTATTCATTCTCCTCCAGCCCAGCAGCGACCAAGGCATTTGTACCTCGATCTTTGGTAGACATCATTTGATTTTGTCCATGAAGACTGTGTTTGCAGTGAAATGTACTCTGCAGTTTAGAAGAAATTAAATAAACTTCTTAAAGGACAAAACTCGGCCTCCACCTATTTTGGTATGTTATGGTGTAATAACAATACTGCTGTTGAAAAGAGGGAAAAACTCAATGAAAACTTGTGTGACATTAACTTCAGGCTAGTTCCTTTCATCTCAGAAGAGTTCATTTACTTCTCTGTACCTCATTGAGAATAAGGAGCTGACTAAAATAGTGCAAGATATCATCAAGTGGGAGTCAATTCTCTTCTCCCCACTGAAACTGAAAGTTCTCTGGCAAAAGAAGATGCAATAGCATGGTAGTGAGCAATCCATATAATCTCATTATAAGAATATTGTACTGTCAACGGCTTTGAATATTGATGCTTCTTCTTACATTTTTTCAATGTTGGGCAGAGACACATCACACAGCTCAACAAACCACGGGAGCATTTGATTTCGATAAAGGTCATGCTATTAAGCCAGTTGTCATTTTAATTATCCAGCATGGGATGCAAATTTTAATATTTTGCATTTTAATCCAAAAATAATTACTTGCCACCATTTCATTATTTCCATTAGCTGATCCTTCGAGCTGCCACTTGTGACGGCATTTTATATGCTGATGACTATTTTATTAAATCAATGATAACAAAACAAAAATCTGACTAATTAAAAAAGAATCTGGAGGGAATATAAAATCTTGTTTGCATTGCCTTGGGCCTTTAACATTTTAATGAGCATTATCACATAAACAACGAAGACTGTTAATTTTATAAATCAGGCATCATATATTTCTCAAAGGAATTGCATATTGCTTTTACCATGCATATTACTTTTTCCAGTTAAATCCAACAGCAACTATTGAAAATGCTCAAAAGGTGAGACAGTATTCATAGATTGAAAGACAGAGATTAGATATCACTTCAATGATCTTTATCACAACAGGAAAAATGTAGAGATAAGCAAGTATCAAGGTGTTATGAAAAGGAAGAGGTGAAAACAGTTAAATGAAGATCTAAGCAACACACACACACGAAGTGCTCAAGGAACTCAGCAGGCCAGGCAGCATCTATGGAAAAGAGTATAGCCGACATTTCAGGCTGAGACCCTTCATCAGGACTGGAAAAAAAAAGATGAGGAGTCAGAGTAAGGAAGTGGGGTGAGGGGAGGAAGTGACACAAGGTGATGGGTGAAAACAGAGTGGGGTGGGGTGGGAAGGGGTGAAGTAAAGAGTTGGGAAGTTGATTGGTGAAAGAGATACAAGTTTGGAGAAGGGGGATTCTGATGGGTGAGGACAGAAGGCCATGGAAGAAAGAAAAGGTGGAGGAGCACCAGAGGGAGGTGAAGAGCAGGTAAGGTGAAAGAGGGGAGTGGGAATAGAGAATGGTGAAGGAGAATGGGGGGGGTGGGAGATTACCAGAAGTTTGGGAAATTGATGTTCATGCCAACATTTCCTCCACCACTGTGTGTGTTGCTTGAATTTACAGCATCTGCAGGTTTTCTCGTGTTAGTGAAATGAAGATCTGTGATCGGATGGAAGACAGAAGGGTTAAAATTATCAAGTAAAATAATCACAAAGCAGGCATACTAGCAGCTCTGCTTCATTAGGAGCTTGAGGAGATTTTTGTATATCACCAAAGAGTCTAGCAAGTTTCTGCAGATGTATCACGGAGGGCATTCTGACTGGCTGCATCACCACCTGGTAGGGAGGCTCCAACGTGCAGGATCAAAAGAGGCTTCAGATGGTTGTAGACTCAGCCAGCTCCCTCACAGGCACAACCCTGTCCACCACTGAGGACATCTTCTAGGGGCAGTGCCTCAAAAAAGTGGCATCTATAATTAAGTGCCCTCACTATCCAGACACACCCTCTTCTTGGCAGAGCAGACTCGATGGGCCAAATGTCCTAATTCTGCTCCTACGTTTTATGGTCTTTTCATTACTACCATTAAGGAGGAGGTATCGGAGCTTGCAGACCCACACTCAATGTTTTACGAACAACTTCTTCCCCTGTGCCATTCATACTTCTTAATTGCCCATGAACATCATCTTGTTTCTCCTTGTTTGCACCATTTAAATTATTATTTTAACTTAAGCTTATGGATCCTGCGACCCACCTCGGTCGTAGGGGCGCTGGACAGATGAGAGCTGCGTCCATATCTCACGGTTGTGGGTGAGTGCCACGTTTATGGCAAAGCTCTCTCCAGTCCACTCTACAAAGTTGTCTGCCAATTTCTTCGCCTGCCTTCCCCTTTTTTTCTTTTCCCCTGCACCATTCCCTGAAGAATGGTCTTTGACAGTCCCACTTGATGTTCTCATGTGACAATACCATCTTAGTTTCCTCTTCTTTACTATGGACTGTAGCACTTCTACTTTTTACTGGCAGATCTTCTTTTGCCGTCCTGCTGTCAAAGTCCATGATTCGTATGCATAAGAGAAGATAGAGAGAACAAGTGCATGCAAGGGATTCAACTTGGATCTGAGAGCAACATTATTGTCTCTCCAGGTTGGTTTTAGTTTAGCCAATGTTGCTGTTGTTTGGGCTGTCCTTGCAAAGACTTCAGGTTTTGATCTTTCTTGGTTGATGATGGTGTCAAGAACTGTTTGACAGTCTCTAGTTCTTGTCCACTGACTGTGATTTTTGCTGTGATTGGCTTCTGTTTCTCATCAAATTGGTTTTCTCTGCACTGATATCTATGCCATATCTGGTAGATGTATCATCCAGATGGTTCACAAGGCAGGGTAATTCATCCTCACTTCTTGCCAGCCCATCAATGTCATCAGCGAACCTAAGGTTGGTTATGATCTGTCTTCTGATGCTGACTGTGCTGATATGGTCTTCCAGAGCATCTGCCATTATTTATTCCAGGAAAATGTTGAACAGATTTTCCTGGTACAGAGGGTTCTGGATAGAGTTAGTGCCTTTGACGTCTGGCAGCTGTACTTTACCTGCAGGATGGACGGGCATCACTGGTCCTCATCCATCTTCTAAATCTTTCACGTCTGCCTCCAAATGGCACACTCTGGTACACTGCTTCAGCTGGCGGGCTAATTGACGTGAGGGGGCGGTGTTAACATGGCACTGCTGGGCGAAGGACCTCATCGATGAAGTTATCAGTCAGAGCGGATGAGTTCCCAGAAGAACTACGACAGCCCACTTGTTGGAAACCAGGGTGAGCCACCGAGTTGGAGGACATCGGCTGTGGTCTGACCTCACCAGCCGAAGATGCGCGACATGATGGATACAGCAACTGACTTCATAATGGATCAGTTGCCACCTAGTTAACCAAGGACCACGCCATCCATTACACACCAGGGCAAAGGTGTTAAATCTGCTACTGGCGTAACGTCACCACAGAATATCCATGGAGAGACGACATCTCATTAACCACATGGACTGTGAGAACACTTGCCCAAGCAGGGAAGCTGCAGGAGTTCGTCTATTGTAACTTTTGTAAGTTTTATAGTATTATGTTGGTAATAATAAGATTGATTTTGATTCAAACTATTTGAAAATACATGGCAAATGTTGTGCTGGCAGATTTCTATAAATAAAACGGAAATGCTGAAAAAGAAACTGCAAGTCAAGTAGTACGAGATTCTGCAGGAGCTGGAACTCCAGAGTAACTTACGCAAAAAGTTGCTGGACCTCAGCACGTCAGGCAGCATCTATGGAGAGGAATAAATAGCTGACATTTTGAGCTGAAACTGTCCTGCTGAAGGGTTTCAGCCTGAAATATTGGCTGTTTATTCCTTTCCATAGATGCTGCCTGACATGTTCGGTTCCTCTGGTATTTTGTGTATGGTAAGCAAGATAGTGCTGCAAAGTTTAGGTCTACGAGATTAATATAGATCATGAGTGAACTTTTTTTTTCAATTTTTCCATCATCTGAAGTATCTTGCTTTCAGTCTCTATAATAATTAATTGCTTCCTGGATCTCCTGTAACTGCTGAAGCTATTGCACTTAGAGAAGAGTCTAAAACAACCTGAATTTATGTGGCATAGGAAAACTCTCATCTCACTTTGCATAGGACAATGAGCCACACAGAGAATTCTTATGCATGATCTTGATCCAAAACAGCAACTGTCCCTTAATTACTTGCTGCCCATTACGCCGCTGGCGTTTCAAGCGGCAATAAAGACCTTCGTTCTCTGTCTGTATAGAAGGATTGTTGTTTCCATAACAACTGTTTTCTGAAAGGTTAGGATTGTTAACCCTGTGCTGAACCCATGAACTTGGAGGACCGGTACACCACTTTTAGTCTGACCTCTACCCCTTGACCTGTTTGGCTGGGTGACCCTACCAAGAGCCAAAACACTAAGAGGCAACACAGCTGTCTGAGTCATTGAGGCATGCAAGTCTCCAAATCCCACTATAAGGTTGTGGTCCTCGTGGAGGAACTATCCGTTTGTCACCACAGATAATGCTTGGCTCGCTGAGTTCCTTTTAAGTCTATGGCAAGCCATTTTAAACCAATCCCATGCCCCATTTTCTAATAATTTCCTTGCCATCCAAATTATCTTCACTCACATGTCCTTTTGAATGTTTCTACTGATATGGTTTTTGTTGCCTCTGAAGGAAATTCAGAATCTCAGTCATTCTGTATAACTTCTATTTCCATCTATCGTCTATAATTCCTAATTTCCGCTTGATATTCTTCAAACTATTGACGAATAAGACTAGCTTTGATTTATTTACCTGGTCTGTACAGCTCTCATAAATCTCCTTTCAACGTTTGTTTCAAAAACAGCTCCAGCTTTTCCAATTTAACATGACAAGGCATAAATAATTCCTGTGAGACAGATGATTTTATAGAAGTGAAATCTACAATAATGACCTCTTAAGATAAAAGCAGGTAATGTGTTTTTCCATTGTATCTATGGTCCTATGTGGTTCCATTTCCCTTCATTATATTGTCCCTTTAGCTTCCTTTGAGAGGCAAAATATTTCCTGTTCATCTGGTTACAATTACCACTGATATAAACATCTGAACAGAAACTACTAAAATAGAAAATAGAGTTACAATCAGAGTCAGAAACAGGTTTATTAGCACTGACATGTGTTGCAAATTTGTGAAATTATGTTGTGAATGGTCTGGGCCTAAAACATCAACTCTTTATCTCTCTCCATAGATACTGCCTGAGCTGCTGAGTTTCTCAAGCACTTTGTGTGTGTTACTTCAGATGCACAACATCTGCAGAACCTCTTGTGTTTATGTTGTGAAATTTGTTGTTTTGTGGCAGTAGTACACTGCCAGACATAAAAATTACAATAAGTTACAATAAAGATAAATAAATAGCTGGAAAAGGAAATAACAAGGTAATGATCATGGGGTTATAGACTTAAGTCTGATGGCAGAGGAGAAGTAACTGTTCCTAAAGCATTGAGTGGGATCTTCAGGTTCCTGCACCACCTCACTAATGGTAGCAATGGGAAGAGGGCATGTACTGGGTGGTGAGGGTCTTTAATGATGGATACCACCTTCTGTTAGATTAGCAAAGCAAATGCAGCCAGCATTTCAGGATATTTGGAATGGCAAGGTCTCCTTTGTAACATTACATGACTGAATTGACAGCCACTAAATGTTGCTCCGTAAGATATAGTTTAGGCAACATTCAAAGCTGAATTCAAGTAAATAAATATTTCACTGAATTTAGAACAGAATATTTTGAGACCTGTGTGCAAATATGTTTTTACAATAAACTAATGCAATTTATAAATAAGTTAACATTGTTCATATCAGCTGATGTAAATGCTTTGAAGTAATATAGTATTACAGGAATAAAGAAAACGGCTTACTTCTATGAATCAGTCTTAGAAATTGTATTTTTAAAAATTTTCTATAAAGAATAAAGGCTTAGTAAAAATACTGAGTAATTATTGGGCCAGATCTTGCTGTCAGCAGAGCCAACCAGGCTTGGAAATGTTATGCAGAAAAAGGAAATTGTACTCACCATTTTCAGATTTCCGAATGTCAACTTAGTGAGAAAGATATTTCAAATAACTTCTGTTCGTGAATAAAACTGCATAACCAGTAAAGACACGCACTCAGTTTTTACTGGTAATCAAAGTGAACAAGCACTTATAATATTTCTAAATTTTCATGACATTTAGAAACATTTAAAAGCTATTAAATGTGACTCTAACAATTAAAATATTGAAAGAAAATATAAAAGCACTTAATAAAATTAATACTATTACAGCAAGCAATTAATTTGAAAAATTTCACTGTCTATCCTCACTTCATTGGAATAAACGGCACAGGTTCAGCAGATTAGTTTCCCAGTTCAGCTATTTTATATTCTATAGTTAGAAGTCACATAGAATCCAGTATCAGCTGGAATTGTTGGCAGAGCTTGGCCTGTGAATTAGTTATTTCCAGTCCTGAAAGTCCTGAGCTTGCAGTAATGTATTGCCAGTTTAGTGGACAGCCATTGGTACTTCCTGGAAGTTATTTTCTATTGAATTCTGACTCTAGTTCTGCTCTGCAGAACCAAATCCTATTAAGACCCGGGCTAAAATTGCCCAAACTCATTCCTTTTGTGGTCTACCGCAGTCATTGGAAGGAATTATCTAAATGTTGTTCCGTCTGAATACAGGTGGAAACCATGTTGTGCTGCGTGTGAGATTTTTTTGGTGATACAGTCCATGCTGCTTACTTGCTGCAAAGCAATAATACCACTACTTTCTATTCACTGCTACTGCTATTATCTGGGGTGAACGACTTGAAGATGGGCTTGGAAATTGAAGTTCCTGAAGTAACTTGGCAGGAGGAGGGAGAGGAGCGCGCTGCGCGTGCGCAGCCCTCCGGTGAAAAATGATATTGTATCCGTTAAATAGGGGCCGTGGACAATTCTGATTTGATGGAGACAGACATGAAAGCACAGAGGAACAGCTGGAGAAATTTCTGAAACGCCAGTTCGCTGCTGTTGTTACTGCACGGTCAGGAATCTTTCAGAGGGAAGGCCTCAAAATCCTCGGCTTTGCCTGCTATTGGCGCCCAAGATTGAGGTCGAATCGTTCGGATAGAGATGGCACTCAGTACTTGGTGTCGGAGAGATGATCGGAGGCTCGAAGTTTTCGGATGACTCAGAGTCGGACTGTGGTCAGGCATGGCAGGGAGAGTTTTCCTTCCTTCTTCCATCTGCGTGAGATGTGGGACATTTGAGAGGCTTTGAACCTTTTACTGTGCTCATGGACTTCTTCATCAAGTTATGGTATTGTTGCACTGTTGTAACTATATGTTATAATGATGTGGTTTTGTTAGTTTTTTCAGTCTTGGTCTGTCCTGTATTTGGGATATCACACCGGAGGAAATGTTATATCATTTCTTAATGTATGCTTAACTAAATGACAATAAAAGAGGACTGCGTGTCTTCATAATCTAAAATCTAATATAAAGCCATTATGTTTTTCTTGAGGGTGAGGTGCACAACAGTAAAATAAACAATGCTGATTCAGCAGTCCCAGATTATTTAGGCAATGAAAACAGAAGATGTTGGAGCTCAATTAGCACATAGGGAGAGAGAAATAGAGCTAATATTTCAGTTGAAATGTTTCCAATATTTTCAATGTTTATTTCCAATTTCCAGCATCTGCAGTCCTTTTGACTTTTCCTTTGGATGTCTTTGTAGTGCAGGTGACAGGAGAAGGGAGCTGAGGAGATAGGAAGCGTATCACCAGGTACATGAAAACATGATTGAAGTTATCGATAACTGAATCAATATTTGATGTAACATCAGAAGGAATTTATTTACCTTGCCAGGGCTTTCATATTAAGTTTTAGAATGCATAACTTTCTTAATTCTGCTGTGACCGGTCTTAACCGCAGTCCCACTAACAACATCACACCATTACTACTTCCCATTCTGCTTGGTTCTTTTACACTGCCCCTCTCTACACTCTCAATGTTCTCTCTACATCAGTGCCCTGATACAAGGTTTTAACCTGAACCATCAACAGTTCCTTTCATCCCAGGATGGTACTCAACCCGATGAGATACTCCAGCAAATTGTTGTCCTCACTGGATCACTTCCCCAGTTCTGCAGCACCTATCAACCGAGGTCCATATATCCAAAATGTTTGCCTTTGACATTCAGATTCAAAATACACCTCAGTGCTAACACTTTCTTCTTTATCGTAGGTAAGATGGCAATCAAATCTTATCAGTAAATAGACTGAAGGATCTAGAATTTATAAACACAAGGGCATCTGCAGATGCTGGAAAACCAGAGTAACACACACACACAACATTCTGCAGGGTCTCTGCAGGGTTTCTCCAGGTCAGGCATTATCTATGGAAAGGAATAAAGAGTTGATGTTTTGTGTTGAGACCATGAATCAGGATCAGAGTTTACAATTTGATTTCATTTGAGGAACTTAACATTCAGGACCATGAATGACTTGTAGCTTGACGATGGTTAGTTGAAATGATCCCTGGATATTTTTACACCTTTTTTCCTTTCCGTTATGTGTTACAGATTCAACTTGGCAGAGCCTGGCTTTTCATCTTTTGCTTAATGGCCCGGTTATTAAAAGCTAACCTTTGACTAATTCTTCCATTCTATGTGTAGAAAAACTACAGGATCCTGAAACACCACAGGAACACATGCTCATTCTGCTTTATAGGCAATGGCACTACACATCGCTTGGAGAGTAAGGCCTTGTATATGCCACCAGTCCCTGATTGCATTGTCAAGTTTGCCGATGTCATGACAATGGTGGGGCTTATCACCAACAAAGATGAGATGGCCTAAATAGATGAGGTAGAGCCCTAATGCCAGTCAAATGACCTCTTTCTCAATGTCAAAATGTCAAAGGAAATTATTATTGACTTCAGGAGAACTCGAAACAATCACTCCCCTTTTTACATTGATGGTACAACAGTGGAAATTGCAAGCAGTTTCAGATTCCTGAGAGTGCACATCTCAAACATGTCAGAACTCATTCTACACAATCAAGAAAACGTACTAGCATCTCCACTCTCTGAGCAGGCTGAAGAGAACTGGACTTGGCACATTCATACTCATGTCACCCAAGGGGGACCAATGTCCTTGAGGGCAAATTAGTTAGAGCTGTTTGTGAAGGTTTAAACTGATTTGGCAGAGGGATGGGAATCGGAGTGAGGAAGGGGGTATTTGGTTTACAAACAGAGGCAGTATGTAATGAGAATGCTAGCAAGGAGAAGCTGATGATAAGGCAAAATTACAGTCAATAGGATAAGTTCCCATATAGAGGGTGGACAAAATTGAAAATGGTGTTAAATACAGGACGGAAGGTGCTATATGTGAATGCATGCAGTATACAGAATAAGGTTGATGATCTTGTCGTGCAGTTAGATATTGGCAAGTATGACATTGTGAGCATCACTGAATCATGGTTAAAAGAAGATCCTTGTTGGGAGCTTAACGTCCAAGGATAAACATTATATCGAAAAGACAGGCAGATAGGTGTGGGGGTGGGGGAGGGGTAGCTCTGTTGGTAAAAAATGAAATCAGATCATTAGAAAGAGAGGTGACAGGAAGGTGTAGAATCATTGCGGGTAGAGCTGGGAAAGTGCAAAGGTAAAAAGACCCTGATGAGATTTCCATACAGTCCTCCAATCAGTAGCAAAGATGTGGTCTACAAATTAGAACAGGCGATAGAAAATGCATGTCAAAAGGGTAATGTTATGATAGCCATGGGATATTTCAATAAGCAGGTAGATTGGGAAAATTAGTTTGGTGCTGGATCTCAAGAGGGGAAATTTGGAGAATACCTTCAAGATGGCTTTTTCAGGCAGCTCGTGGTTGAGCACACTAGGGATCAGCTATTCTGGATTAGCTGTTGTGCAATGAAACAGAATTGATTGGAGTTAAGGTAAAGGAAGCTTTAGGGGATAGTGGTCATAATATGATAGAATTCACCCTGCAATTTGAGAAGGAGAAGGTAAAGTCAGACGTATTACAGTGGAGTAAAGGGAATAATAGAGACACGAAAGAGGAGCTGGCCAAAATTGATTGGGAAGCCACACTCGCAGGGATGAAAGCAGAACAGCGATGGCTGGAATTTCTAGGAGCAATTCAGAAGGTGCAGAATAGATCCATCCCAAAGAAGAAGATGTCGCCTAAAGGCATGAATCAACCATGGCTGACAAGAGAAGTCAAAGCCAACATAAAAGCCAAAGAGAGGGAATATAAAAGAGCAATATTTACTGGGAAGTTAGAGGATTGGGAAGCTTTTAAAAACCAACAGAGGCAACTTATAAAGTCATAAAGAAGGAAAAGACGGAATAGAAGGAAAGTGAGCCAATAATGTTAAAGAGAGTACCAAAGCTTCCTTCAGAAGTGTAAAAGAGAGGCGTGAGTAGATATTGGACTGCTGGAACATAATGCTGGAAAGGTACAAGGAAATGGAGGATGAACTGAATAATACTTTTGCATCAGTCTTCACCATGGAAGTTTGAAAAGTGTCAGGAGGTGGAAGTGAGTGAAGTTGTCATTACTAGGGAAACTAAAAGGTCTGAAAATAGATATGTCACCTGGACCAAATAGTCTACACCCCGGGGAAAGAGGTCGCTGAAGAAATTGTGGAGGTATTACTAATCATCTTTCAAGAATCAGTGGATTTTGGCAATGTTCTGGAGGACTGGAAAATTATAAATGTCATTCCACTCTTCAGGAGAGAGGCAGAAGGAAGGAAATTATAGCCCAGTTAGTCTGACCTCATTGGTTGGGAAAATGTTGGAGTGGATTGTTAAGGATGTGCTTTCAGAGTTCTTGGAGGCACATGATAAAATAGGCTGCAGTTAGCATGGTTTCTATAAGTCTGTTGCAATCCTATGAAGAAATAACATGCAGGATAGATAAAGGAGAATCAGTTGTTGTGTACTTGGATTTTCAGAAGGCTTTGTCAAGGGGCCACACATGAGGCTACTTAACAAGCTATGAGCCCAAGGTATTACAGGAAATATACTAGCATGGATAGAGCATTGGCTGATTGGCAAGAGGTAAAGAATGGTATGAAGGGAGCATTTCTTGGCTAGCTGTTGGTGACTAGTGCTGTTCCACAGGAATCTGTGTTGGGACCGCTTCCTTTTACATTCTATGTCAATCATTTAGATGATGGAATTGATGGCTTTGTGGCAAAGTTTTTAGATGATACAAAGATAGGTGGAGGAGCAGGTAGTGTGAAGGTAGCAAGGAAGCGACAGGAGGACTTAGACAGATTAGGAGAATGGGCAAAGAAGTGGCAGATGGAATGCAGTGTCAGGAATTGTATGGTCAAGCAATTTGGTAGAAGAAATAAAAGGGCAGACTATTTTCTAAATGGAGAGAAAATTCAAAAATCTGAGGTTCAATGAATCAATTTCAGAGAATATATACAGTATATAACCTGAAATCCTTACACTTCACAGACATCCACAAAACAGAAACAAACTCCAAAGAATGAATGACAGAAATGTTAGAACCCCAAAGACCCCCCCCCAATGCAAAAGCATCAATTCTCTCATCTTGCCTCCTCTCAAATGGTCCAGCAAAATCATCAACTCCCTGCACCCACCATGCAAGCAATAGCAGATCCCCAGAGACCATGTTCCAGAGACCGCCAAAAAACCGCTGTCCATCTCAACACTTCAACACCTCACAGGCATTCTCGCTCACTATGAAGGGAGAGGGAGGTATCACTCCTGGCAGAGTGAGAGGGGAGGCCAACAGCTCACTGTTTCAATGTTACAATCTGCAGTGTCACTTGTTTTGACAGTTGTCTTGTTATACACTGTTGTCTCGATGTCTCAATCTCCTGCGATGCTTCAGTTGTCGTCACAGGTGAGGAATCAGGACATCCAGAGAGCCACACCCCAAAGGCGCACATCTTCGTGGCCACTCCTGGAGACAGAGAAAGCTCTAGGCCACTCAGAGAACTCCAAGTGCAAGAACTGCAATTTGAGTGCAGCTGTAGATCAGGACCCCTGCCACCTTGATTAAAAAAGAAAAGACATTAAAGGGAAGAAATTAAACTTTCGTGAATGAACGGGAGGAAGTCCCCAAGTTTTGCAAAATCCTCTGGCGCCATCTTTAGCAAGTCCTACTCCTTGAAGTCCTTGTGCAGGATTCTGTGAAGGTTAGTTTGTAGGTTGAAAAGTTGGTGGTGAGAAAGGCAAGTGCAATGTTTGCATTTATTTTGAGAAGACTAGAATATAAAAGCAAGTTTGTAATGTTGAAGCTTTATAAGACACTGGTAGGGCCACTCTCAGAGTATTGTGAGCAGTTTTGTGCCCCTGATGTAAAAAAGGATGTGCTGACACTGAACAGAGTTCAAATGAGGTTTATGAAAATTACTCTGATATTGAAAAGCTTATACGATGAGCATTTGAAGGCTCTGGACCTGTACTGACTGGAATTCAGAAGAATGAGGAGGGGCTTCTTCAAAACATATTGAATTTTTAAAGGCCTCGATAGAGTGGATGTGGAGAGAGTGTTTCCTATGGTGGGGGAGCCTAAGGCCAGAGTACACAGACCCAGAAAAAAGAGACGTCCATTTAGAATGGAGATGAGAAGGAATTCCTTTAGCCAGAGAGTAGTGAATCTGTGGAATATGTTGCCACAGGCAGCTGTGGAAGTCCAAATCATTGGATATATTTATGGCAGAGGTTGATAAATTCTTGATTAGTCAGGGCATGAATGGATATGGGAAGAAGGCAAGAGACTGGGACTGAGAGGAAAATGGATCAGGCATGATGGAATGTTGGAGCACTCGATGGGCCAAATAGCGTAATTCTGCTCCTATATCTTATAGTCTTGTGGTCATTCTACAGATGTGCAGTAGTGAGCATCCTAACAAGTTGCATGCCTGCATGTATGGTAATGGCATTGCAGCAGACGGGAAGGAAGTATAATGGTCATCAAAACTGCCCAATGCATCACCACCACTGAAAAACAGTTACTTTCTCCAAGCAGTAAGACTTATCAGCACCTCAACCCACTAACCCACTCCTCCACATCTCAACCACCACAACTTTATCATTTTCTGCCAGTTTCCTTACGTACAGACACTCCTGAGCCGAGCATCATTTTATGGACATACAATCAATCAATATATATAAGCTAACGTATGAATTTATATATATTGTGTGTTTCATATTATTATTGTCTGCTTTATTATGTTTTTTTTGTGCTGCATTAGAATCAGAGTGACTGTTATTTTGTTCTCTTCTACAATTATGTACTGGAAATGATATTAAACTACCTTGAATCAAAAACCTTGAACCGCCAAAAATTGAGCAGAGTCTGCACATTGGAGACTTTGTAGGAACCAGGTAAATCTAGCACAACAGCAGATCATTTGCTTGTAAATCTAGGAAGGTTGGGGTGGAGAGGGGGGAGGGAAGGCTCTTACAAAAGATAACAGCATTATACTAGGATTTGTGAGTGCAAGTTTTCCAGCTTATACGAGTTCATACTCTGTCAGCAAATATAGGAGGTAGCTGTAATTTGTGTTATACTGTCTTGGGTAACACGATTGAGCAAGCAAATGATAGACTCAACAATCACTGCAGTGCAGCCTACAGTTATGGAGGTCCTGATGAAAGCTCTATCACCTTCTAGCTTTTCTATAATTTCATCTGCCTTTTCCTCCAGAACTTCCAAAATTCATGTGGATTTAAATTCTAGCTTAAATAACTCAGGCTGTTGTAATTTCAACACTGCTTCAGGTGATCCAACTAATCATAGCAAATAAATCTATAGGGGTCAAAATAATGAGAACATCTCACTGATGACTTTTGTCTTGCTTGAAGGATTCTACTGCACTGTGTTATTGATTCTGATCAAGGAGAGCAGGAACAGATTCCTTTAGTTTATCCTTCACTGAACTGGAAAAATACAACATAAATCGTATCACTTAATCAATGTTTAATTATGCAAACTTTAATGTTAGTGGACCCAGGGACAAAGCTGATATAACAGACAGTATTTAGCTATGCTAGCAACAATACTCTGAATTATCTAACCATCAGATAGACCTTGTGTACATATTCTCCACAGTTATAATAAAGTAAACAAAGTAAATCCTTCTTGCTTCATTTATTTAGCTTGCCTTTCTATTTTTGGAATGTTAGTCTTGTTGTGTCAGTGTTAAATGACCGAATCAACCCCTAGCTGACTATCTCCAGAGAGCAATACAAAAACAGCCTTTTTATGTTTTTTTTGTTCACAATGCCAAGAAGGGTATTTATTACCCATTCCCCATTGTTCCCAGAGCTGGGTGGCATGCTTTCAGAGGCTGGTTAAGAATCAGGTATGTTAATTAATCTAGAATCACAAATAGACCAGACCCAACAGGACTGGAATTTTTTTCCTTTGAAGTCGAGGTGAATGAGACAGGATTCTACAGCAATCCAGTAGTTCATGATTGCCATTACAGATACTAAACATCTACTTTTAAGTCTCATCTTCTAAGTTTTCTAGCTGCTTCAAAAAGTATCATTGGCCATCACACCCACCCACTGTCCAATCACAGTTGCCATACCAAGATCAATATTTCTGAGACTGAGTCTAAATTGTTTCAAAGATCTTTGTTCCAAACATCTTCAAAAACTTCCCTCCATCACATGCTTGAAGTTCCATTTGAAATTCCTCAGCCCGTGAACCCATATAATTAGCATGGACCCATGTGCACAAAGGACTGCACAACTTGCAGGCACAGGATGATAAATGGTAATTGCCATTTACATCACACAGTTAATATCATGAAGTTGACTTTAAGACAGTTTAAGAATTGAAAAGCAACATCCATCATCAAGGACACCACCATCCAGGTCATCCTCGCTTCTGACAGTTTCCATCGGGAAGGAGGTACTGGAGTCTTAGTCCTACACCATCAGGTTCCAGAACAATTATAATCCTTTAACTATCATGCCTCTGAACCAGTGTGGATAAATTCACTCACCTCAACACTGATATGATTCCTCAATCTATTGATCAAGAGGAATACAGGAGAGAGCTTGAGAACAAGCTTGGGCAGAGTAGCACATGGGAGGTGTGGAGAGGCATGAAGATCATCACGGGCTTCAATCAGCCTAGTGCAGACCCTCAGTACGTAGGCATGAATGGGCTAATGAGTTAAACTAATCCTTCAATAGGTTTGATATTAGCCCTCCTGCTCACAACACCCAGGTGAAGAGGCACCCAATGTTCCCTAGCATCAATGACTCTCCTCTTCCCTTCTCCCCCCTGCAATTCAACACATGGATGAATAACACTGGCTATCGTTGCCTACATCTCTTCCTTGCCCTGCACCTACCATCCACATCTCCACGTACCAACTGCTATCTTCACAACCTTCACCTCCCCCAGCTCATCATGGACTCACCATCACAACTGAGCAGGACAGAAGGGCTCTGGGGAAGCTCAGACATGGCAAAGCATTGGGACTGGATGGTGTAAACCTCAAGGTCCTGAAGGAGAATGTGGAGCAGTTGTGTGGCGTTCTCCAGTGCATTTTCAATCTGAGTCTCAGCCTGGAAAGGGTCCCAACTATGTGGAAAATATCACATGCATTCCCACTACCCAAGAAGGCCCAACCAGACATCTTGACTGGCTACTGTCCAGTGGCCCTGATCCCACATCATGAAGATGTCAGAGAGACTGGCCCTGGCTCATCTCTGACCCTAGTCAGGTCAGTTCTCAATTGCCTTCGGTATGCCTACCAGGAGCATATTAGAAACGATGATGCTGTCATCTACCTACTGAACGGAGCCTACTGCCAGTTGGATAAGCAGGGCAGTACTGTGAGAATCATGTTTTTTGATTTCTCAAGTGCCTCAAATACCATATAACCTTCATTCCTGGAGGAAAAGCTCCATTCAATGCAGATATTAGCACTTCCATTGTATCCTGGTTATTGGACTACCAGACTACACAATATATGCGGTTTCAGAGTTGTATGTCAGACATGGCTGTAAGCAGCACTGGGGTCCCACAGAGGACTGTATCGGCTCCCTTCCTGTTTACTCTGTATACCTCAGACTTAGACACAACACTAAGTCACGTCATCTGCAGAAATTCTCTGATGACTCAGCAATAGTTGGGTGTATAAAGGGAGGATCAATACAGGGCCCTGGTGGAAGACTTTGCCAAATGGTGCAAAGTGAATTGTCTGCAGCTCGACTTTAGTAAGACAAAGGACATGATGATGGACTTTGGGAAGACTAAGCGTGAATGGCTTCCTGTTACTGTTGAGGGTGAAGACCTACAAGTACTTGGGGGTACACCTGGATGACAGAATTGAGTAGAGCACCAACACAGAGGTGCTACACACGAAGGGCCAGAGTTGCTTCTACTTCCTGAGGAGACTGAGGCCTTTGGAGTATGCAGGCTTCTCCTTCACATGTTCTACCAGTCGGTTGTTGCCAACGCAATCTTCAATGCAGTGGAGTGCTGGGCCAATGGCATGACATGGGTGATGGCAGCAGGCTTAATAAACTGATTAAAAAGGCTGGCTCTGTTGTAGGAGTCATACTGGACACACTGGAGGCCGTGGTAGAAAAAAGGACCCTACAGAAAACCCAGGCAATTCTGGAAAATGCTTTTCACCTTCTGCATACCACCTTGGCCAAACGGAGGAGCACTTTTAGTAATAGTGTCACGAACCCCGTGACGGGAATAAAGAACCAGCAGAGATGGAAAACAGTTTGGAGTCCAGTATTGCTATAAATTAATAATATTTATTAGTAACTACGCAATACAGTAATATAAATGTAAATAACTCAAACAGGTTAGCAATGATTATATATATAAGTAAGTATATCAGTAAGTGTGGAAATATATGTATGAAAAACCAAGCTTCTTTAAGTCTAGGCGTAAAAAGATACAGTCTTACGATGATGAGTAAAGTTCAGTTCAGTTTGTGGTGTTGAGTTGAGTAGTGATGGAGAGAGAGGGAGAGATTTGAGTCTTCAGGTGAGCTGACGCCGTCGATCTTCTCGTTGTCCTTCGAAATCCTTTAAAAGTTATCGACTGTGACTTTAACAAAGGGGACCAGTTTTCTGTGGTGGAGCTATCCCCCAGGCGAGGGTGGACACATGGACAACTCCCCACCAGTCAACCCTTTTCCTCTTCCCACTGCAAGAGCGATGGATCGATCCGCCTGATCGATCCTCCAAAACCCACTTTTTTCTGCGGGCACAACAATGTTCATTCAGTGTCCAAACATGTGTCTGAGGTCTGTATCATCTGACCTCCCATTTATCTCACCGTACTGGGTACTACCTGCCATTCAAATAACTCCTCCTTCCCCTCTGTGAAGAAATGCACAAGCAGGCGAACTGTCCTTGAAATAATATCAACAACCGGTCTTTGGTCACCATAGCAACTTTCAAGCTGCTCGGTGCCATCTCTCTCCAACTCAGAAGACATCCAAAAGTTAACCAGTTCTTAAAGTGACAGTCCAACAGTTAGTCTTCGTCTCTCTCTCTCTCTTTTACAAACAAGCTATCAGTGGTAAATAACTCTCTCTCTCTCTCTCTTTTCAAAACAACAGATCATAGGGGTGATTCAGGATCCCCTCACAATAGACTGAGACAACTGTGCTGCTCCAAAGAGTGCTGTATGAGGTCATTCTTACCCTTGGCCATTAGATTCTATAATGAGTCAACATATCGCTGGAGAAGTGATAACCCTCCTCTTGTTAGACTGCTTGTGCTAACTTATATGTTACTCTTTCTACTTTTCTTCTAATATTTGTATATTTGTATATCTGTGCACTTGTATTGCTACTGTTATACTGTAATTTCATTTGGGATCAATAAAGTATCCATCTGTCTGTCCTACAATGCTTTACAGCAGGGGTCCCCAGCCTTTTTTGCACCATGGACCAGTTTATTATTGACAATATTCTTGCAGACCGACCAACCTGGGGGTGGGGGGGAGGTAGGGTTGCCAACGGACAACAGTAGCAGTCAAATATGTTGTGTTTACCTCGAGACAGACTAGCATGACCATAAAGCCTTGCGTACTACAAATCGTTTTTGACGATTCTGTTCAGGGGTGGGGGTGTTAGTCACGACCGGAATATAGGTAATAAGTGTCTAATACACTCAATTTCGTATGTAAAAGGATTTATCTAACAAATTTAATATTAACCACACAGCGCATATTTTCCTCGCATGAACATAGTGGTAAGCCAATTATCGGGGAGGACAGGGGAGCTTGAAGTAAGTGTTGAACAAACTTCCAGTAGAAGTGGTAGAGGCAGGTTCGATATTATCATTTAAAGAAAAATTGGATAGGTATATGGACAGGAAAAGAATGGAGGGTTATGGGCTGAGTGCAGGTTGGTGGGACTAGGTGAGAGTAGCGTTCAGCACGGACTAGAAGAGCAGAGATGGCCTGTTTCCGTGCTGTAATTGTTATATGGTTATATAAGTCACTTATAAGTCAATAGCATCATAACATTTTAAATAACGTTTGGATATTAAACACACAGCACATATTTTCCCTGTATGAACATATAAAATCATTGCAACACACCAATATTGCTGAATCAGTGGGAGCCCTGGGCTTGTTTCTCTGCCACAAGATGGTGCCATCGAGGGGTGATGGGAGATAGCGATACTCGAAGGGGGTTCCTTATGTCCAGTCTATTCCTCAATTTAGTTTTCGTTGCATTCATCGCAGAGATATGTTGGAAATGAAAGCAACGTTTTCAGTGCTTTCGTGGCTATCTCAGGATATTCAGCCTTGACTTTGATCCATGATGCCGGCAGAGATGTTATGTCAAACATACTTTTCAGCCTGCTGTGATTTGCAAGCTTGAGGAATTAATCTCCTTCCCGCGCTGGCATGGATGATGCATGGGTAATGACCTTGCATGCATAATTACCTCCCGTGCGTTCAAGCTCAACAGTGGGCGTGACAGGGAATGAGGAAAGGTGCAGCCGACTCCTATCGCCAAATCATATAGTTTCCTCGCGGCCCGGTAGCACACGCTTTGCGGCCCACTACTGGTCCGCGGCCCGGTGGTTGGGGACCACTGCTTTACAGTACCAGTCACTCAGGTTCAATTTCCACAACTGCCTCTAAGGATTTTTTACATTCTCCCTGTGATCATGTGGGTTTCCTTTGGGTGCTCCTGTTTCCTCCCAGAGTCCAAAGATGTACCAGTTGGTAGATTGTCCTATGATTAGGTTAGGAACAATTGGGTGATAGCTGGGTGGCGTGGCTCAAAGGGCCTATTCCACACTCTATTTTCAATAAATAAATAAATATCTAATCAAGGACTCTACAACTCATGCAATTGTCATGCAGGTGAGAAACTGCTAGAAAATTCAGCAGTCTAATGAACAAGGAGGCAATTAAAAGAGAGGGAGGACTCTGACTTCGTTTTGATAACACTTTTAATTGTGACCTTGAGAGAGAGAGAGAGAGTACGGCGCCAGCTGAGACACGAGCTGGGAAGTCAACATGGTAACAGCCCGGAGCAGTTGAGCTAGCAGACAGTTGGAAGTTCGGATGGATTATAAAAGTTGATCCTTTTGTCTGATAAGGCAGAGGAGACACGGCATGGGAGAACTGCGGAAGCTACCCGAGAAACCACTGGTGGAGTTTAAGACCACCACGAGGGTGGAGGCCACGGACCGATTAATTTTGACCCATGATTACCAGTGCGGGTAAGAGCTTGCCTGTGGGGGTCTGCTTGTGGTGAATGCGTGCCGTGGGTTAGTAGACCGTTCCCTAGAAGGGGATCTGTCTATCTGTGTCTGTGTGGGGGTCACACGAAGTGACTCTGAAGACTTTGGAAGCAAGAACAACTGCTAACTTGAACATCAGCTCAATTAACCCTCTCTCTCTCTATCAATTCCACTCGATGCAACAGAAAGTGAACTGAACTGCTTAAACTTACCTGACACTGTACGACCGATATCCACCTTCTGGATTATTATTTATTTTTGTATCCACACACACATTTACCGATATATATAAATATAAATATAAATTTAAAAAAATATATATATATATTTATATAAAATAGTTTATAACCTGTATTGATTATCCGGTTTAATGATATTAATTCGTAGTAGTAATAAATATAGTCTTAATTTATAGTAAACCAGACTCCAGGTGAGTCCCATTTCTGCTGGTCCTTTTCAACTTGTCACAGGGTTCGTGACAAAATACACATCGAAGTTGCTAGTGAACGCAGCAGGCCAGGCAGCATCTCTAGGAAGAGGTACAGTCGACATTTCGGGCCGAGACCCTTCATCAGGACTAACTGAAAGAAGAGCTATTAAGAGATTTGAAAGTGGGAGGGGAAAGTGGGAGCTCTGCCTGGCCTGCCGGGTTCACCAGCAACTTTTATGTGTGTGCTTGAAATTCCAGCATCTGCAGATTTCTTCGTGTTTGCGCTCTACAACTCATGTTCTCAGTATTTATTATTTATTTATTTATTTATTATTATTGTTATTATCTATCGTACTTGCTGTTTGTCTTCTTTTGCACATTGGCTGTTTGTCAATCTTTGTGTGTAGTTTTTCATTGGTTCTATTGCATTTCTTTGTTCTACTGTGAACGCCTTAAAAAAGCAATTCTCAGGGTAGTGTGTGGTGACATATATGTACTTTAATGATAAATTTACTTAGAACTTTGAACTTTGTATTGATTCCACTGTTCAATTCTTCATGTTTGCACAATGGCAGAAAATAAAAAAGTTTTTGCACAGCAAAGCATGCAGTGAAAAATAGCAGTTGAACTATGAGTTTTGTTTACTCAGTGCTGGCACACACGGAATGGTGGCATAATGATAATAATAATGGCCACCTCCTTCAACAAGAGAATTTGACCATCTCCCTATGTTTCAATAACATTCGTATTGATAAATTCGCACTTTGCCAGGAAGTATTCTGGGAGACAGCATTGACCAAAAGATGAATTTGACCATAAATTCAACCAATTCAAATCACACCTTTGCTACAAAATGCACGTTAAAAGTTAAATCTTCTACAATTAATTACTTACTTCTCATGGCTTACTTTTACCAGCAGCTCTAAGTAACAGGTTAGGAATCTGCAGTAGAATAATATCCACTTGCCTGGATCAGTACAATCCCATACATTCAGGACAAACCAGTCTGCTTGATTGATATCCCAAACAGAATCCACTCTCGACAGCACTGTCCACAATGGCTACAGTTATACCATCAATAAGATTTATTGCACAACATATAAAGCTATTTTATTGTGGTCTCCAATCAGGAAACACAAAAATCACCATTGTGCAAAAACTGCACAATATCTGCAGATTTGTTCCAAGTCAAGCACTGGCCGAGATTTACTTTTATAACCATTATTTCATTAACCCCAGCCAAGCACTTGGAACCCAATTCAATAGCACTATGGAAATATCTTCACCACTTAGATTGCATTAATTTATGAAGACAGTTCACTATCATTTTCCCAATGCAAGAAAAGATGGGCATTGAATGCCAGTCTTGGCTATTACATTAATTTCTGATGTGCATATACAAAGATAAGGGGTTATTTTGAACTTACAGGAAATGTTTTCTTTCCTTCATGTCTCAGAATTTCTACCATATAATTAAACTTGTTTGATTGAATCAAAATACTTTCATCTGAAAATTATCCAATTCAATAGGGAAAGAGAGTTACCAAGGTATGGTTGGCTGGTGATGAGAAATTCACAAAGCCATCAAAGCATATGTAGCAATTGTGTACCATAAGAATGCATGATGGAATTGACGAGCTCACACTGAGTGATTGGTCCTCATTTTATGTACTCACAGAAATTGCTGTCCAGCTTTTCATGCAAATCTTGCACGCTGTCAAAAACTGAGTGCAGCCTGAAGTATAGAAATGTAATAGCATGCTGATTCACTGAATATAAATAAATACTGTCAACTATTTCCTAAATATGTATTTATTAAATACAACTAATTTGTATTATAAAGCCGTACATGTAACCATGTAGTCAGTCAAAAAATAATTAGTAATAAAGTAAAAATCAAAGTGGTAAATAATTTCAGCAACTTGAGAAAGTCTGCAGATGCTGGAAATCCAAAGCAACACACACAAAATGTTGGATGAACTCAACAGGATCAGGCAGCTTCTTTGGATATGTATAAACAGTCGACACTTTGGGCCAAGACCCTTCGTCAGGACTGGAAAGGAAGGGGAACGATGCAAGAATAAAAAGGTGGGGGAAGGGGAAGGAGGATAGCTGGAAGGTGATAGGTAAAACCAGGTGTGTAGGAAAGCTAAAGGGCTTGAGAAGAAGAAATCTGATAGGAAAGGAGAGTGGACCATTGGACAGAAGAAAGGAGGAGAGGATCTGGGAGAGGCAATAGGCATGTAAGAAGAGGAAAGAGGCCAGAGTGGGGAAAAGAAGAAGAGAGGAAGGTGAGGGAATTTTTCTAACCAGAAGGAGAAATCGATATTCAAGCCATCAGGTTGGAGGCTATCCAGATGGAATATAAGATGTAGCTCCTCCACCCTGAAGGTGGGCTGATCTTGGGACAAGAGGGGTGAACTCTTACAATCACCATGGAGGAGACCCTAGAGCCTAAGATTGTTTTCACAGCCACAAGTCTCACCTGTCAAAAAGAGTGATTCTCCCTTGTCAGTCAAGACATTAACCCAAAAGTGTAAGAAATCCTCCGCAGCAATTAAATCATTTGGGCTGAATGGGACAATTTAAAAATGTACTATACTGTGGATGTCTGTATATAGTAGTTGTATTATATGGTATACCATGTATATTTCAGATGCATTTTCTATTGAGTTGGAGTTTATACAGTAGATAGGCAGATAGAAGTGTGTAATATTTCAGTAATACTTGAGGGATTTTGTATATATTTTTTGATAAAGCATTCTTGTTTGTTGAAATAATTAATTATGGGTTATATGCATAAATATTGAATTGTATACATCATCAAGCTACCATGTAATATGTGTACAACTCGTTTAAAATAAACATGAAGTTATACCCATATTTCAGACTCTTGTATCTTCCTTTGAACTAGTTTAATGTTTTGAAGTTACAAAACATAACAGTGGCCTCATTCTGACACAAAAGGAGGCCATGGACTGACACGTTGGAATGGGAATTGGAGTCGGAATTAAGGTGTTTGGCAGCTGGGAAGTTTTGCTTTCGGTGGTTGGAGCAGGGGTGCAAAATGAAGCAGTTCCCCAAATTTATGGCAGGTCTCACCGACATAGAGCTGGCTGGATCAGGAGCACTGGACACTATAGGCAACCCCAGCAGGTTCACAGGTGAAGCATTGCCTCACCTGGAAGAACAGCTTGGGGACCTGATTGGAGGTGAGGGAGGAGGTGCATGGGCAGGTGTGGCACTTTGGCGGCTTGTGGGGATAAGTGCTGGTAGGGAGGTGAGTGGAGAGGGATGAATGGACAAGGGAATCACAGAGAAAGCGAAACCTGCAGGAAGTGGTAGAGGCGGAGGGGAGGGGTATGGCGATGTAATGTCTGTAGGTCTGTTTGGTGGTGGGATCCCCTTGGGAATAGCAGAAGTTGTGAGGATGATGTGCTAAATACGGAGGCTCATGGGATGGGACATAAGGAATATATGTATATAACACAGGGGGTTATCCCAGCTCATTTTATTCATTTCACTCCAAGGTGAGAGATATCCAGCTTTATTTCATTTCCTTGCTCTCAACCCATTATGATGTATTTCAGGTGCTGAACCAGTCACTTCTTTTTGAAATATAATGCTTCTTTTTATTTCAACTACTCTTTCAAATAGTGAATGCCAGACCCCACTGTCCTTTGAATAGAGAAGTTACTCCTCAACATCTCTCCTTCAATTACCAAATATATGCCCCTGATTGACTGACTTCTCTGCTAAGAGAAATAGATCTTTCATGCTTACCCTGTCTGAGTACTCCATAACATTTTAATTAAATCTCCCTTCAGCTTTCCGCTCACCAATTAAAAAAAACTTATTCCTGCCATAATGGGTCAGAAGGGCTATTCAGTGAAATGCTATTGAATTTGTAACCAATAGAGGAAATAGGTCATCAAAGATTTACATTTGTTGTCTTAAATGCTCATTCTAAACAATATTCTGAAGTAAATATATTGATATTTCAACACCAGTGGAAAATGAAAAAAAAGCCAGATTACAAGTATAAGGATTTATTTTTTCCCCAAGTGCATTGCCTTTGAGGATTACATGACTTTTCTGTATAAAAATGGTAAAATATGTAGGTCATAAGTCTTAGTTGGCAATGAGATATGATAAATACATGAGCCTATCAACATAACTCATAAGTGACAAACCCCTAGGTGGGTTATGTTATGTATCTCTAGAATTCAGAATTACAGCCTTCAGATATATACATGGGATTTATGGTCTTGTGTGAAAACAGGGCACATTATATGAACTTGAGAAGAGTTTAGTAATGAAAAGTAGGATTTCTTAACAATAATTTTCTAATCAAGGAGAGTCTTATGAGTAATATTTCTTATATATGATGAGGAATTCAAAATAGTAGAAGTTCATTTTGATCTTAGGTTTTAAGGAATGAATTGCTTCATTGATGTAATCTAGTAGAAATCATACTTAATCACAGCACTGGCAGTTTGACTTGCTGAGATCCTCCAGGATTTTGTGTGTGTGTGTTCAAAAAAAAACGTTGTTTGCTTATAATTCATAGATTTTATTACTGCATTATTAAATTTTTCTGTACTTTGAGAGTAGTTTTAAATTTGTCTCTTAAACTCTGAACCGCAGAAATTCTTCGTAATTCAATTTTCACTTCTTGGTAAGTGACATTGAATTGAGACATGGAATCACAGGGCAGTACAGTCGGCCATTCGGCCCATCATGCCTATGCGAACAGTTGTACCTATCTACAGTAATCCCACTTACCTCATTTTTGTCCACTCCCTTGAAGGTCTTTGCTCTTTGACCAAGTGTTTCGTCAACTTACCCAATATTCTCAGCAGATCAGGTAGCATCTGTAGCGAGAAAAGACTGAGAGAAGCTTAAGGCTGATTTATACTTCTGCGTCAAATGGACATAGCCGCGAACCCTACGCAGAGCCTACGTGGATCCCTACGCCGTAGCCTGACGCGCACCTCTCCCAAAGTGTAACTGCGCGTAGCCGCAACGCAGACCGCAACAACTGTGATTGGTCTGCTTGGTAGCATCGCATTTCTTCCTACGCTGCAATAGCTTCCCATTGGGCGACTGAAGGGCAGGGAAGGAACTCTGGCTGCAATGCTTTCCATAAAGCTTTACAGACCTCTGAAATTATGGAGGACACATTTCGCTTTTACGAAAAAAGACGCTCACTTTAAACTTGTTTACCACGAGAAAGACTACCATGACCATGAAGCCTTGCACAGGCAGGTGTGTGCGCATGCACGATGTACCCGAATTGCAGAGCAACGCAGACACACCAACGCACAAGTATAAGTGCTCACAACACGCGTAGACCACTGTTGTTGGATACGGCGTCCATTTGACGCATAAGTACAAATCAGCCTTTAAGATTTCAATGTTGAAAGCTCAAAGACCAAAATTCAAAGTAAATTTATTATCAAAGAATGTATATGTCATCATATACTAACTTGAGATTTGTTTTCTTGCAGACATTCACAGTAGAAATGAAAGTACTACATAATCAACTTTCAAAAAATTACGCACAATGACTGACAAGCAACCAATGAAAAGAAGGAAAACTGTGCAAATAATTAATATACACAACACTGTGAGCAAGAGTCCTTGAAAGTGAGTCTGTAGGTTGAAGAATCCGTGCAGAGCTGAAGTGACTGAAGTCATCCAGGCTGGTTGAGGAGCCTGATTTTTGAAGGATAATAGCTATTCCTAAAACCGGTGGTGTGAGATCTAAGGTTCCTGTACCTCCTTCCCAATGGCAGCAGGGAAGAGAGGGCATGACCTGGTTGGTTGGGGCCCTTGATGATTTCAAGACAATAACTATCCATAAGATGCTAATTCGATATTAAAATCTTATTTCTGTTCTTTTTTTCTGATTCCCAGGATCAGTATTAATTTGTGATATAATTTCTTGTATATTCTACTCTGGTTTGTGTTTCTGTTTTAATTACAATACCGTGAAGCTCCTTGCAGACACTAACTAAATCAAAAGCTTCATGACATGATAAATGATTGTTCAAATTGAAATTTGAGTCTTGCTGCCTGCATTTCCTACATCGCCATATTGATGAGTAAATTTCCTTATATAAGCACAGAATTCTGATGCTTTGAATTCAGTTTTCACATAATTCAACTTACAAGGAAAACCTTTGAGTAAAACCTTTCTACAAAAACCTTTTGAGTAATTCATAAACACATAGGCCATTTGGTTGGGTGGAAGTAACACTATGTCATAGCTCTGCTTCAATTATCACTGAAATCATCACTGTTCCCAGGATGTGACTTTCCTTTCCAGGATATCAGAGATGTCCTCCTCTTTCAAAGAACAAGATTTCTCTTCTTCCACCATAAATGCTACCTTCACCTGCTCCTCCTCCATTTCCGAACATCCGCACTCAGCCCATCTTTCTGCTGCCTTAACAATGATGAAGTTCCTCTTGTCCTTACCTCCCACTCCATGAGCCTCCACATCCAACACATCATCCTATGGAACTTCCACTATCCCCAAAGTGATCCAACCACCAAACATACCCTTGTATATGTTTGTGTTCTGTATGCACATACTTGCATATGTGTGTGTGTGTGTGTGTGCTGCAGGAGGGGAAAGTTGTGCTATTCTTTGATGCTTCATTTCTTAGGCCCCTTCTCAATACCCTGCACACACTTGACTGTGTGGCTATACACCATTTCAGATTCAGAATCAGGTGTAATTTCATTATCCTATGTCACAAAGTTTGTTGTTTTTGTGGCAGTAGTACAATGCCATACATAATAATGGGAAAAATCATGAATTGCAGTGGTATATGTAACATCCTGAGAAAGGTTTCACTGCTAACGCAATGATCTTTCTGTAGAAGCGGTGTTTGGGTTATGGTTAGAGATATTGGGTGCCATGGAATGTGAGCTGTGTCCTTTGTTTGGCGGGGGATGAAGGGAGAAGATGCTGGAGAGAACCAGTCATAGGATTCAACCTAGTGGGGTGCCGAGATCAACTGAGGATCGGTGAATATGACCTTTGGAAGACTTGAGCTCCAACTTGTGCACATTTGATTGTTTAATTATAATGGGCCTTCCGGTTTTTTCCTTTCTTTTCTTTACTAACCCTTTAGTAAGTTAAGAGTCATAAATATAATTCCTTTGATCGTATGCAGTGTGCTGTCTGTTATTTCTTGGCACTGAGTTGTAACAGGGTAGAAAATTGCACAGCATCCACACAAACCAGGGTTTGGGGTGTGGGACAGCTGTCTCAAAATCACAGGTTTGACTGGACTGGAGTGTGTATTCCTTGGCCTTATGAAGCCAAGGAAACCAGCTGGGTTGGGTTTCATATATATATATATATATAAAATAAGTAGTGCAAAAATAGAAATAAAATAAAAAGTAATAAGGTAGTGTTTGTGGCTTCAATGTACATTCAGAAATCAGATGGTACAGGTCAAGAAACTTTTCCTGAATTGTTGAATGCATGCCTTCAGATTTCTGTACCTCCTTCCTGATGTTAGCAATGAGAAAAGGATTGATCAGAGCGATGGGCATCTTTAATGAATGACTCCACCTTTTTGAGGTATAGCTCCTTGACGATGTCTTGGAAGCTACAGAAGCAAGTGCTCATGATGGAGCTGACTAAGTTTACAACTCTCCACAGCTTATTTTGATCCTGTGCAGTAGACCTCCCCCATGCTGTACCAGATGGTGATGCAGCCAGTCATAAAGCTCTCCATGGTACATCTGTAGAAATTTGTGAGCTTCTTTGGTGACATACCAAACCTCCAAGAAATGGAGTCTTATCTGTTATCAAAGTTAAGGCGCTGATACAAGCCCTTTAAATGTTCAGATATTCAGAAATATTTAAAAGCAATTGGAATTGAAATAGATAGAAACAAGAATTAATACAAAATATTAACTTAATCACATTAAATGCTAAGGAATTATTATGATATTTAAAAGAAATTATTAAGAAGTGGATGTAGTGTCTATTTCCTCTCAATTTCCAGGTTAGGAATCGCCATGCTAATCATCGCATGATGGTTCTCAGTGCTACAGAATAGGATAGGGAGATACCACAGCATGAATCCAGGCACACCTGAGCTCCAATTCTGTTTATTATGGGGTCCATTAAGGGAAGAGATTGACAAACATTGTCATCTCACCTCTAGCTTGCAAATGGATTGGCCAATAGTTCCCCACAGAACTGTCAGCCGCACCCATCACAATTTGGACCATATGGGTCATGGGTGTATGGGTGGCATAACAGGAGATATCTAGCAACTGAGAAAATGTGTTCCTGGCAGCAGGCTGTAACTTCAGATACAGGATAAAGGAATTTTACGAGGACCTGGAACTAAAGCTATCAGGAAACGTGGAAGAGACTTGTCCCAAAAGCAGAGCAGTGGAGATTATTTAGCAGTGAATGATATTTTACTAACAAACTGCAAAATAAAAAGCCTCAAAGGGCCACAAAACAGGAGAACAGATACTTAACAGTATAGAGCAACGAGGTAACTGAAGGCTAGGAACAACAGGCTGAGGCCAGCTGGTTTATATGAAGGAACAAGAGTTGTGGATGAGAGCTAGGATAAAATGGGCTGCAGGTGATGATTTGGAAGCAAGTGGTAGGTGACTCCTGTGAGATTATTGGCGACTGAGAGGAGCCCGTCTTGGTAGGCCTGAGAGCACCCTACCTCCCTGTGGCCAGCACACAACTGCAGGGCAACCTGGAGGCATCTGGTGGAAGAAGTCTATGAGCAATGGATCCAAGATAAAACTGGATGGCACCCAAGGCCTCTCCTTGTATCCATACTCTTCCCAGTTGACCAGGTAATGCACGCTCCATCCGCAATGATGTGAATCTATCAACTGACGAACTGTGTGCATGGGACCACTTTCCACCATTCTTGGTTCTGGAGGTGTAGGCTCAAGTGAGTTGAGTGGTAGATGAACTTTGGGCTTGAAGCAGGACAAGCTGGAGATAGGTGTGATCCTGAGGGATGGTGGAAACTGGAGACAGTAAGTAATTGGGTTGGTATGGGGGGTAATCTTAATGAGACAAATGAGGCGGGAGCTTGCGGTAGTTGATGTGCAGGGGCAGATCTCGGCTGGTCAGACAGACATAATCCTCAGTCTGCAGTAGTCTGGCAGGGCACTGATGGCGATTAGCCTGGTGGCAGTAGTTGCTGTTGGCAGCTAGGACGGCCCTTCATGCCCCCTTCCAAGCATTTTGGCATCGGAATCCAGGGCCCTTGTGGACAGGGCCTCCATCACTGGCTCCTCCAACACATCTTGGAACCCATATGGGCCTGTGCACATGAACATCAGGGAGGACTACACAATTTTAAAAAACGACCAACACCCAATGCACAGAGAAAGAGAGAAAAAAAAATAATAGAAGCAAGCCACAGCATTCTGAATCAAATTGAGCCCATAGTCCCAAAGCCCAGAGCAGCCAAAATAAGCTCAAGGCCTCGGTCTCAGTTCATCACACAGCGGGGCAAATCGCCGCAAAGCTCGCAGACACCAAGTGCGTAGCAGCCGGCGCAGTCCCACGGTCTCCGTGCTGTGGACAGAGGAGTGAACGTTTTAGAGGAGCAAGCAGAATCGGCCCGACCTTCACCCCTGGTCCAGACACCCTGCCTTTTCAGTCTATTTGGGCCAGCGTTTAAATCGTCCAAACACAAAACACCATAGAAATCTAGAAGTCACATATATTCTTCTTCAATTGTATACTTTGAGTACGATTCTCCAAACATTTCTTTGAAAGCATCCACATACAAGATGAAGCAGTTTAAAAGGGGGAAAAAAAATGCTTTAAAATATTCTTGTCTGAGGGTAATTGATAAGTTTGTGGCCTTAGGCAGAAGGAGATGAGTTAGGCAACACACATCAAAGTTGCTGGTGAACGCAGCAGGCCAGGCAGCATCTGTAGGAAGAGGTGCAGTCGACGTTTCAGGCCGAGACCCTTCGTCAGGACTAACTGAAGGAAGAGTGAGTAAGGGACTTGAAAGTTGGAGGGGGAGGGGGAGATCCAAAATGATAGGAGAAGACAGGAGGGGGAGGGATAGAGCCAAGAGCTGGACAGGTGATAGGCAAAAGGGGATACGAGAGGATCATGGGACAGGAGGTCCGGGAAGAAAGACGGGGGGGGGGGACCCAGAGGATGGGCAAGAGGTATATTCAGAGGGACAGAGGGAGAAAAAGGAGAGTGAGAGAAAGAATGTGTGCATAAAAAAGAGTAACAGATGGGGTACGAGGGGGAGGTGGGGCCTTAGCGGAAGTTAGAGAAGTCGATGTTCATGCCATCAGGTTGGAGGCTACCCAGACAGAATATAAGATGTTGTTCCTCCAACCTGAGTGTGGCTTCATCTTTACAGTAGAGGAGGCCGTGGATAGACATGTCAGAATGGGAATGGGATGTGGAATTAAATTGTGTGGCCACTGGGAGATCCTACCTTCTCTGGTGGACAGAGCATAGATGTTCAGCAAAGCGGTCTCCCAGTCTGCGTCGGGTCTCGCCAATATATAAAAGGCCACATCGGGAGCACCGGACGCAGTATATCACCCCAGTCGACTCACAGGTGAAGTGTTGCCTCACCTGGAAGGACTGTTTGGGGCCCTGAATGGTGGAAAGGGAGGAAGTGTAAGGGCATGTGTAGCACTTGTTCCGCTTACACGGATAAGTGCCAGGAGGGAGATCAGTGGGGAGGGATGGGGGGGACGAATGGACAAGGGAGTTGTGTAGGGAGTGATCCCTGCAGAATGCAGAGAAAGGGGTGGAGGGAAAGATGTGCTTAGTGGTGGGATCCCGTTGGAGGTGGCGGAAGTTACGGAGAGGAGATGAGTTATACAGCTCTCGTTACACACACGTGCAGTTCAACTCTTTGAGTGAAAATACAGATAGTTTGAAGTTAATAACTCATCTCCTTCTACCTTACACCACAAACTTATCAATCACTCCTGCTGTGGACCACTTTCTTGAGGTCCAAGACGCCGACTTCTACAAAGAAAGGATCCGTATGCTCCACGACTGCTGGACTAAGTGTGTAAATGTAGGAGGGGACTATGTTGAAAAATAAATTTGCTAGGTTTTCTAAAATTAACTCCTTCTACCTTGGCCATGAACTTATCAATCACCCCTTGTATATTTCACAGCCTCACATTTTATTACAGTGCTTCAGTCGCTGTACTTAGTCACTGTAATTGCTTACACTGTCACTGTTGAAATATAGAAATACATTTTCTTACAAACATATAAGAGGTCACATCGAATACAGGAAGTTTTAACTTTTCCTTCTCACGCATGCAGAAGGTTTGAGTTGCATCTCAAGGTTATACAACTACTCAGTGATTTCAGGTGAAGATGTGTGGATGGATGATGCAGTACCACTAAAGGTTAGCTGAGGACATTAATTTACACCAGGAGGCATAAACACAGTTGGGACTTCCTCTAAATTTCACTTGTGTAGCTGATGGTCAAATCCTCCCTGCATCGCTCTCAAATGAGTCAAGGTAGACCTGGTTTACCAAGGAACGTTGAAATCCAGGATTACCATATCAGGATCTCACAGTATTGATATTTCCCCTGTTCTGGTTTTACATATTAAAAGCAATTTTAAGCATATAATTTTAAGCATATAATCTACAGTGGTGATTGGCTGAGCTTTCACATAAATTAAGCAAAGAGTAAGTCAAGGGTTTATACTTTCAGACCATACAAAATGAGAAATGGTTGGAAATTCAAGGTCAGATTCTTCCCCTTTATTAATCACCCTTAATGTAGCTGCAGATGGTGAATAATTTATTATGCCTCAGTCGCCCAGGTAATGGCAGTGTAATGAATGACCATTAAAAATGGGATTTGTAAGGTTGACCCCTGAGGGATTAAGCTAACCAGCGGAGCACGGTGCAGTGAAACACCTTTTTTATGTTTCCATGACCGGAGGTCCAGTTAAAAGCTGTTGACAGCTTCAAATAGATTACCTTAGTGATGACAGTAACTGCAACAATATATAATTAGGTATATGTGCAATATTTAAAAACTTGTTGCCGTAGAAGGTGAATAGATAAGTGGATAGTAAGCAGCTGATTATTTTCACACTAACTTTGACATATATGAATGCCAGATAACTGAATTTACAAAGGTGACTTAAAGATGATACTTGTTCACACCTTTAGCACGAACAGCTAAAATTCAACTTCTAATGCACAAATGGTGTCAAGTGGACTTTGGTGGAAGGTCTGGAAGAACAAGTCCATGATGGTCATTCCGTGTTTCCTTAGCATCAGCCTGTCACTCTGATATTGTCTTGCCCTCTCACTGACTGACTGTCATTCTCACTCTTCCCCTCATTGTGCTGACACTCTCACCATCACTCTTGGTGTCTCTCCATTGTTATTCCTCTCACTTTTGCTCAGTCATACTTACCTCCACCAGGTCTGAACCCACCACTCTCAGATTGTTACCTCTGATTCACCATCCCAGTCATTCTCACCGCCGCTGCCCCACTCTTTTCATTTCACCAGACCAATTTCATTCTCTTCTGTTTCACCAGATAGCGATATCTGACCCAAATTATCAAAACATTAAAACTTTTAAATCTGCCCTTTGCTTTCCCTGTAGAATAAGGCAAGGTTGAAATCATTGTCATTCTTCAGTCAGGAGTGCAATGCACGATCCATCTCAACTTCCTTCTGACGTATAGACCATGATAAAAATTACTCTTCAGCCAATTCACTTTACTCCCTGCTGTATCAAGAAATGCCTGAGGGGACTGTATGCATTGAAGACTATCATACTGGACAACAATTTGTTTGAGGTGCTGATGGATTAATAAAGAGCTTTAGAATGTACTGTTATCTCTGCCATTCACCAAATAACATTGCTCTGAACTTCACTATTCAAAAATCTTCAATCTCAATCTTTAATGCCCTCAGAAACTGAGACTTCACAGCTGCATTAGGTGAAGAATTCCAAAGATTCGCGGTCCTCTAATTGCTCTAAGACTAACTGTAACTTAAATGGAGTTGTACCTTTACAGTTGATATCTATAGAATGTGGAAATTTGCTTAGCTATGTCCTACACAGAAGAAAATAGGACTAATCCAATCATGCATTTGCCCAACTTGTGCCATTAATGAAGCCTTTAAGAGTACCAACCTGTCAGAAACCATTCACTATTATTCAGCTTAGGTTTTGCCAGGGCCACTGGCATCCAAGAGCAGCCTTGGCCCAAACTGAATTTCAGAGACAAGTGGTTCTGAAGACGCTAGAAATCTTGAGCAACTCACACAAGATGGTAGACGTCAGGCAGAATCTCTGAAGGGAAATAAGCAGGCTAAGTCCTAATGAAGGTTCTTCCATTTTTTGTGTGTGTTGCTCCAAGCATGAATTTTTGAGATGAGGTGTGAGTGGCTGCTCTTGACATTAATGCAGCTTTTGACCAGGCTATCATGAAGGAGCTGTATGAACAGTATACAAGGCAAGCTCTTCAATGTATCTTGGTACACTTGACAATAGTAAACCAATACTAATACCATAACGTAAAGCTTAATTCAATATCAAAGAGAAAATATCTCACACAATAGAAAAGGGCTGTGACTATCAGAAAATAATTATCCTTACTGCAACATTTCACTACAGGAGTTCCTTAGGGCGTATCCTAGGATAAAGCAATTTTTGCTGTTTCATCAGGGGCCTTAACCTCACTATTTCCTCTGCTTTCTCAGGATGCTAAAGAAACTTGCCACGTTCTCATCGTCCCATACCAATTTTCTTTTGGTGCACCAGAGGAAGCATTCTATATGGATGCATTATGGCTTGGCATGGCAACTATTCTGCATATGACCACAGAAAGCTGCAGAGAGTGGTCAACACAGTGCAGGACATCAGAGGAATTAGCCTCCTCCCTGTAGACTCTGCCCGTACTTCTCACTGCCTCTGAACGCCCAACCTTGTATTCCATTGTAGGAGGAAGAAATGAGTAAGACTGGCCAGCTGGACTCTGGTGAAGCTGTATAGGTCAATCCCCTGTACAATGGATTACAGAAACATTGATGAACTCCAACTATACCATCGACTTTGGACGATGGAGACAAGAGGTCATCAATGGCCTATGCCACTGGGAGTTAAGGGCCCAACAAAAAGAATACCTCACTGCCTCAGCAAAGCAGCCAACGTAATCAAATACCACAACAACCTCGGACATTCTCTCTTCTCCCCTCTTCTGTCAGGCAGAAGATAGAAAAGCCTGAAAGGGCGTACCATAGGTTCGAGGAGTGCTTTTATCTCACTATTATCAGACACTTGAACAGACCTCATGTTTGATAAGATAGACTTTAGACCTCACAACTTTCATCTTTATGATCTTTTACTGTTTATTGTTTACGTACAATATATTTTCTCTGTAGCTTTCACACCTTTTCGGGTGAAACCTCTTTTTACCGTGCGTCTCTATAGCTGTGGTTCATTAGATCCTCGCTAACAGCCACCGGACTCAGTGGTGAGAAAAACACTTTTCTCAGGCTCTGTACGTCTAGGGTAGATATGACTTGGGTCCCACTAAACCCAAGAGGTTAAGATGTCTCACCCATTCAAAGTCTGGTCTGTGTGAATACAGTGTAAATATGGCCCCCATGCAATTAGCCATCGGAATGTAATGATTTGATGTGTATGAATCACATGTAAGACAAGCTTTCATTGTACCTCAGTACACATGATAATAGTAAACTAATACAAATACCATATAGCTGACTGGTGGTGTAGTGGCATCTGCATTGGACTCTGAGTCAAATGGTTGCAGGTTCAAATCTGGTTGGCTCCTTGCACGCTTTTCATCATTGCTGGGTTGAGCATCGGGCTAGCAACTTAGACTCTTAACAAAAACAGATAAAATGCTAAAGAAACGGCAGAGTTGCCGCCCGATATGCCACAAGGCACAACAACAAGTACCCTCCTAGCAATCATACGATTAGTATGGAGATATTTGCTGATGATTACATTATGTGGACATCAATAAATAAACCAGTTCATGTCTGTATGTAACTTCACATAGACAATATTCAGGCAGGGAACATTCAGTCAGTACAAGTGCAAACAAGATCAATTCGTACAAGACTATCTCCAACAAAAGAGATTTAAACAGCTATCCTCATGGACTAGATACGTAACTGGAGCAGCTTAATACAAATATTGCTGGGTATTCTGTAGTGACTGACTCCCTTCCTTCCCTTTCCTCACAAGCCCCAAGTCAGAAATATGCTGAAGTATTTTACATTGGCTTCATAAGTGCTGCTTGAGTTGGTTGACTCCATCCAGAGCAAACTCATCTCCTTCTACCTGAGGCCACAGACTTATCAATCACCCCTGATGTGTTATTAACTTCAAACTTTCTGTATAATCACTCAAAGAGTTGAACTGCATGTGCATGTAACAAGAGCTGTATAACTCATCTCCTTCTACCTTAGCCCATGAACCTATCAACCACGCCATCTGTGGACACTTCCTGAAAATCCAAGATCCGTATGCTTCGTGACCGCTGGACTAAGTGTGTACATGTAGGAGGGGACTATGTTGGAAAAATAAATGTGCTGGGTTTTCTAAAAGTGACTCCTTCTACCTTAGGCCACAAACTTATCAATCACCCCTCGTACAATGACCAACTAACCTACTAAATATTGGGTCTGTGGACTGTGGGAGGAAAGCGGACCACCCTGAGGTAATCCACGCAGTTATGGGGAGAACATACAAATTCCTTACAAACAGCAGCGGAAATTGAACCTGGGCTGCCAGTACTGTAACATGTTGAGCTAACCACTACACTGCCGTGAATAACAAAATATCAGTCAGCATATTTCTTTACATCCCAAATCTAAAATTATTTTCCACATCATATATGAAGATTGACAAGCAATTGTATAAGTAATAAAATATGCAGATCTGTGCAGGGGCAGTATTTCTCTATTTCTTCTCTTATGCTACTTCCAACAGAACCCATAGGTGGCACCATTATTACTCAAAACTATCAGAGCTCACTTGTATTTCAAAGCTTTCAGTAAGAAGAGGTAGAAATTCATTATTTAAGATCTAACAGACTGCAGTGTCCATGAGGGTGTGATTTAAAATCATGCCATAGCAAGCTGCAAAAACCCACCTCACCAGATCTTGTGCTTTTAAGACTACCCGCAAAAGTTACTGAATCGCAGCAAATGATCTGCTGTAATGTTCTTTTTGAAATGTAGTAGGATTAGTATTAAGTGCAGTCATCTATTATGTTGTATCTTTTCAAAGCCCTTCCAGCTGAGACACATAATTGCCCAGATAATTAGAAAGCACTGTCCCCGATCTCAACCCAAAACCTGAAAAACTTCTATTTAAATTTTGTGTAAAAAAAAATCAAATAAGGCAACATCTTTACTTTCTATGCAATTTAGTTTCATTCTGTATATTTTTTTTTCTTCAGCAGTTGAATGGGGCACGACAGCGCAAGCGCGTGTAAGTCAGACCGTGAGGCAGCAGGAGTGTTTGAAAGAGAGCAGATTAACGGAGCAGGCGACGTTGTAGCGGGCGACGGAGTAGAGGGAGACAGAGTAGGAAGGCTTTGGCTCCTGAGGCTTCGGCGAGCAGAGGCTGAGGAAGAGCTTCACTCCAAGTGAGGTAAGGCTGGGTAAGTTCCATTAATAAATCTAATTACCTTAAGAGTAGGTAATGGAGGCAGCAGTTAGGGCAGTTGAGTGCTCCGTTTGCAGGATGTGGGAAGTCAGGTCGGGCACAATTGTCCCTGATAACTACACCTGTGAAATGTGCATCCAGCTGCAGCTCCTGACAAACCGAGTTAGGGAACTGGATCTGGAGCTGGATGAACTTCAGATCATTCAGGAGGCAGAAGCAGAAATAGAGAGGAGTTACAGGGAGATAGTCACTCCTAAGAGTCAGGAGACAGGTAGCTGGGTGACTGTCAGGAGAGCGAAAGGGAATAGACAGGATGAGCAGAGTATCCCTGTGGCTGTTCCTACCAATAATAAGTATACCATTTTGGATACTGTTGATGGGGACGACCTACCAGGGACAAGTTGCAGTGGTCGCATCTCTGGCACCGAGACGGGACCCTCAACTCAGAAGGGAAGGAGGGAAAAGAGGAGAGCAGTAGTGATAGAGGATTCGATAGTTAGGGGGACAGATAAGAGGTTCTGTGGAAGAGATCGAGAATCCCGGATGGTCTGTTGCCTACCTGGTGCAGAGGTCCGCAATATCTCGGATCGAGTTCTCGGTATTCTCAAGAGGGAGGGTGAGCAGCCGGGTGTTATGATCCACGTAGGGACCAATGACGTGGGTAGGAAGAGTGAAGAGGTCCTGAAAGGTGAGTTTAGGGAGTTAGGCGCCAAGTTAAAGGACAGGACCTCCAGGATAGCAATCTCAGGATTGCTACCAGTGCCACGTGCAGGCGGGTTTAGAAATAGTAAGATAGCGCTGATCAACATGTGGCTGAAGACATGGTGCAGGAAGGAGGGCTTCAAATTTATAGATAATGGGGCAGTTTTCCAGGGAAGGTGGGACCTGTTCCAGCGGGACGGTTTACATCTGAACTGGAGGGGGACAAATATTCTTGCAGGTAGGTTTGTTAGAGAGACTCCTGTGGATTTAAACTAGATACAAGGGGGGAGGGGAACTAGAGCGTACGAACAGATGTAGGGGAGAAGGAAGAAAAAGAAAATAGTAAAGTTGCTTGAACCGTTAGTGATAAACAGAGAGCAAGAGGTGGAAAATTTCTTAAATACATTTATTTTAATGCTAGGAGCATTATAAGAAAGGTGGATGAGCTTAAAGCGTGGATTGATACCTGGAAGCATGACATGGTAACTATTAGTGAAACATGGTTACAGGAGGGGTATGATTAGCAACTAAATATTCCTGTATTTAATTGCTTCAGGTGTGGTAGTATCGGAGGGACAAGAGGGGGAGATGTTGCATTGTTTGTCAGAGAAAATATTACAGCGGTGCTCTGTCAGGATAGATTAAAGAGCTCATCTAGGGAGGCTATTTGGATGGAATTGAGGAATGGGAAAGGTGTAGTTACACTTATGGGGGTGTATTATAGTCCACCAAATGGGGAGCGAGAATTAGAGGAGCAAATTTGTAAGGAGACAGCAGATATTTGTAGTAAGCACAAGGTTGTGATTGTGGGAGATTTTAATTTTCCACACATAGACTGGGAAGGCCATACTGTAAAAGGGCTGGATGGTTTGGAGTTTGTAAAATGTGTGAAGGATAGTTTTTTCCAGCAATACATAAAGGTACCAACTAGAGAAGGGCCAGTATTGGATCTCCTGGTAGGGAATGAGATAGGTCAGGTGACGGAAGCTTGTGTTGGGGAGCACTTCGGGTCCAGTGATCATAATGCTATTAATTTCAATATAATTATGGAGAAGGATAGGTCTGGACCCAGGGTTGAGATTTTTGATTGGAGAAAGGCTAACACTGAGGAGATGTGATAGGATTTAAAAGGAGTGATTGGGACAATTTGTTTCTTGGGAAGAATGTAACAGAGAAATGGAGGTCATTTAAATGTGAAACTTTGAGGGTACAGAATCTTTATGTTCCTGTTAGGTTGAAAGGAAAAGTTAAAAGTTTGAGAGAGCCATGGTTTTCAAGGGATATTGAAAACTTGGTTGGGAAAAAGAGAGATATCTACAATAAATATAGGCAGCATGGAGTAAATGATGTGCTCGAGGAATATAAAGAATGTAAAAAGAATCAAATTAGAAAAGCTAAAAGAAGATATGAGGTTGCTTGGCAAGTAAGGTAAAAACCAAGGGTTTCTACCATTATATTAATAGCAAAAGGATAGTGAGGGATAAAATTGGTCCCTTAGAGAATCAGAGTGGACAGCAATGTATGGAGCCAAAAGAGATGGGGGAGATTCTGAAAAATTTCTTTTCTTCAATATTCACTAAGGAGAAGGATATTGAAGTGTGTAAGATAAGAGAAACAGATAGGGAAGTTATGGAAACTATGACAATTAAAGAAGAGGAAGTACTGGAGCTTTTAAGGAATATAAAAGTCTCTGGGTCCTGACAGGATATTCCCTAGGACCTTGAGGGAATTTAGTGTGGAGATAGCAGGGGCTCTGACAGAAATGTTTCAAATGTCATTAGAAATGGGGATGATTCCGGAGGATTGGCGTATTGCTCATGTTGTTCCATTGTTTAAAAAGGGTTCTCAGAGTAAACCTAGCAATTATCGGCCTGTGAGTTGATGTCAGTGGTGGGTAAATTGGTGGAAAGTATTCTTAGAGATGGTATATATAATTATCTGGATAGACAGGGTCTGATTATGAACAGTAAACATGGATTTGTGCGTGGAAGGTCATGTTTGACAAATTTTATTGAATTTTTTGAAGAGGTTACTAGGAAAGTTGATGAGGGTAAAGTGGTGGATGTTGTCTATATGGACTTCAGTAAGGCCTTTGACAAGGTTCCACACGGAAGGTTTGTTAGGAAGGTTCAATTGTTAGGTATTAATATTGAAGTAGTAAAATGGATTCAGCAGTGGCTGGATGGGAGACGCCAGAGAGTGGTGGTCGATAACTGTTTGTCAGATTCGAGAACGGTGACTAGTGGTGTGCCTCAGGGTTCTGTACTGGGTCCAATGTTGTTTGTCATATACATTAATGATCTGGATGATGGGGTGGTAAATTGGATGAGTAAGTATGCAGATGATACTAAGATAGATGGAGTTGTGGATAATGAAGTAGGTTTTCAAAGCTTGCAGAGAGATTTAGGCCAGTTAGAAGAGTGGGCTGAAAGATGGCAGATGGAGTTTAATGCTGATAAATGTGAGGTGCTACATTTTGGTAGGACTGATCAAAATAGGACATACATGGTAAATGGTAGGGCATTGAAGAATGCAGTAGAACAGAGGGAGCTAGGAATAATGGTGCATAGTTCCCTGAAGGTGGAATCTCATGTGGATAGGATTGTGAAGAAAGCTTTTGGTATGTTGGCCTTTATAAATCAGAGCATTGAGTATAGGAGTTGGGATGTAATGTTGAAATTGTACAAGGCACTGGTGAGGCCAAATTTGGACTATTATGTACAGTTTTGGTCACCAAATTATAGGAAAGATGTCAACAAAATAGAGAGAGTACAGAGAAGATTTACTAGAATGTTACCTGGGTTTCATCACCTAAGTTACAGAGAAAGGTTGAACAAGTTGGGTCTTTATTCTTTGGAATGTAGAAGGTTGAGGGGGGACGTGATAGAGGTATTTAAAATTATGAGTGGGATAGATAGAGTTGACGTGGATAGGCTTTTTCCATTGAGAGTAGGGGAGATGCAAGCAAGAGGATGTGAGTTGAGAGTTAAAAGGCAAAAGTTTAGGGGTAACATGAGGGGAAACTTCTTTACTCAGAGAGTGATAGCTGTGTGGAACGAGCTTCCAGCTGAGGTAGTTGAGGCAGGTTCGATGTTGTCATTTAAAGTTAAATTAGACAGCTATATGGACAAGAAAGGAATGGACGGTTATGGGCTGAGTGCAGGTTGGTGGGACTAGTTGAAAGTAAGAGTTCGGCACGGACTAGAAGGGACGAGATGGCCTTTTTCCATGCTGTAATTGTTATATAGTTATATGGCTAAAACAAATTATAGTAGGGGCCGGCCACTCTGTATTTCTGTATTTTATCCTTGTGTCTCCTTGCTACCTTGTGCCATTTCATGTGCCTTGGTGTCCTGCATCGCCAAAGATTTATTGATCTCTAAATGAATGTACTGGGGCACCATGATAGTGGAATGGGTCATGCAACACTATTACAGCGCGAGGCATTGGAGTTCGGAGTTGTATTCTGGCACTGTCTGTAAGGAGCTTGTACTTTCTCCCCGTGACAGTGTGTGTTTCCTCTGGGTGCTCAGGCTTCTTCCCACAGTTCAAAGGCGTACCGGTTAGTAGATTAATTGGTCAGAGTAAATGTTCCTGTTGTTAGGCCAGTGTTAAAATGGTGGGTTGTTGGTCAGTGTGCCTTTCTCAGTAAATAAGTACTCAGTTACTGAGCCTTCCTTTTAAGATGTGATTTCTAAATCTCACCACGGGTGAACAATAGAATGTCTTATCTCTGTCAAACTCATTTGGACTGGGTTAACTGTAATGGACCCATTTTTTTTTCACTTTTTTTTCTCCTAACTGTTTGATAAAGCTGACATTTGTAAATATACTTTCTTTATAATTGAATGATGATCTCCTTGTGTTGAGATTGTGATCTTTGGTCCCAAACCTCCCAGCCTGGACAAACACATCTCTGCATCAATCCATTCAGACCTCGAAAGAATTTCAGTAATACATGCAATTAAAACATCGAGTCGTGCATAAAGTAATTAAATTATTGACATAATTTAATGGTGAAATAAATTCCAGATGATCATATTGACATGTTCTTTACTAATATCACCCTTTGTCCCATTAATTTTTCAAATAGAAATGGTTTGTTGCATAGGCATATTGCAAAGGAAAACGTGTTTCTTCACGTAAGTTCAGTACAAGAAGATTTATGCCAAAGATGTTTCTTAACTTGTTTGTACAAATTATGCTCCTTTGTGGCTTTGCAAAACATTGATGGCCTGTTTAGATACCAATTAGAGAAAAATACAGATCTCATTATTTACCTGAAAACAGACTGATATCTTTGTCAGGAACTAGAATGGCATATATGCATGGTTGGGGAGTATGCAAAGTTTATTTTCAAGGATGGGTTCAGCCTGTTAGAATTAAGGGGATGAGAAGCATAAGGGAGTAGGATGAAGCACTGTAGTGAGTGGCAACAGACTAGATAAGACACCAAGTGCACATTATTTAATTCACTGAGTCTGGTGAATGAGGTCAGTGCGCTGTAAGCTCCAAAAAGCGCAGGCCTGAATATATTAAATATTTGTATAAATGTGTCATAAAACATATCAAAATGGAAAGGAGAACACAAAGAATAAGGATAGCCTTGAGGAGACATGGATAAAATCTACTTATTTGGAGATATGAAGCAGATAGTGTGTTAAAGTACTGCTCATGGTATTCTATAGCCCATTTAAAATGAAAGGGAGAAAGGAGCATACTAAGAGAATCTTGCCAGATGCTGTTCTCTAAACCACCACCAGAGGCCAGAATCTTTCAGCCTAATGGTTGGGTTCAAATCATTACTGCAGACATACTGGTAAGTTTAAAGTGACGAAGTTACCTAGTGTTGACTGACAGAAGCCAAAGTTCTAGAGGGAGGTGGAATAGTGCTGAATAAAGTTCTGTCATTAGCTAGGTGGAAGGATGGAGAAAAGTGAAGAGTAGCAAATATTCTAACCTAGACTGAAAATAATGCAAGAAAAATGTCCAGCAACTACCGACCGCACAGTATAGTATCAGTACTCGGGATAAGAATTTCAGAAACAAATATTAGGGCAATATTTAATTTTCTTGAATCTCTTATATTTTCTTATGTCAAAGGGAAGAGACCAATCTGTCCACTGAATCTACACTGGCTCTGAGAGAAATCCTATTCTTCCTATTTCCTAATTTATTTCTGTGTAACACATTTTCTATCACATCCTCACCACCAAACAACACCAGGGGCAATTTAAAGGAGCCAATAAACCTACAACATATGAGAAGAAAGCAGAACACACATGGAAATCCTGCGTGGTCACAAGAACAGTATGCAAACTCCACATCGAGAGCACTGTATATCATGATAGGCAGTTAGAGGAACATTGAGTTTATAAATGAATATTTATATGAATGGATTGTTAAAAGAAAAACATATTTGTCCAAATAATGTGGCTCAATCCAAACTATCAGCTGTTTGTTTCTCTGTACAGATGCTGCTTGACGCATTGAATTACTCTAACAGTGTGTTTTTCTGCTCAAGACTCCAATACTGCAGTCTCCACTTCTCTGGATACCAAATTAATTGAGCATTATATTAAAGCAAATGGAATAGTCAATAAGAAACAAGTGCCAGTGTTGCTCAGTGTTATAGGCGGAAAAGCAGACAGTTTGCTTAGAAGTCTGACTGCTCCTACTAAACCAGCCAAAATCAGCTTTGTTGATATTGTGAATATAATGCAGGAACATTTGGAACCAAAAACATTGCTGCTTGCAGAATGCTTTGGGTTTCATAAGCAGAATCAAAAGGAATGGGTGTCCATTTCAGCTTATGTGGCTGAATTGAAGAAACTGAGCATTGCCAGTTCAATAATGGGTTAATGATGCACTGAAAGATTGTTTAGTTTGTGGAATCTACAAGAAAGCATTCAAAAATGGCTCCCAACTGAAGCACAACACAAATTTAAGAGAGCAGTTGAAATTGCTATATCAATGGAAACAGCAGACAGAGATACAGCTGAGTTACAGTCAGGAATGAAAATGAGTGTGAAACCTGCCTGGGCAAAAAAAAAATGTGTGACCCATTGTGGCAGTGGCTAATATACAACGCAGGTTGAAAGGCAAAACTGGCAGAAAATGCAACAAAGCAGGACACATACAAAGAGCATGTTGGGCAGACAAAAATAAATGGACTGCACAGGGAAAAGAAAAAGACAAAAAGTCAAGTTGCTGTTTCAAAAAGAGCACTGATCTGCATGCTGTTGATAAAAAAAAGACTGTTAATGATGAGAGTACACAGGACTGAGTAGATTTGGGATTTACGTTGTGAAAACTAACATGAGACAAAATGGCTTACAAAATAAGTGAATGGTAAGTTAATTAAAATGAAATTGGCAACTGGCTTGGCTGTTTCAGTCATTCCACAAAATTAGCTTGAACAAAATTTCCAAGAAACTGAACTAAAGCCTACAGATATTTAACTAAGATCTTAACCTGGAGAAGACTGAACGTGGTGGGAAGATGCAGACAAACCAAAACCCTCTGTAAATACATGGCTCCTCTGCAGAGAGAGTGAATTACACCAAGTTCCTGGGAGTTCACATCTTGGATGACCTCACCTGGATCCTTAATATCACTTCCCTGAACAAGAAGGCACAGCAGCGCCTCTACATCCTAAGAAGATTGAAGCAAGCAAGGCTCCCACCCCTCCCGTCACCTTAACTGCATTTTACAGGAGCACCATTGAGAGTATCCTGACAGGAAGCTCCTCAATCTGGTATGGAAACAGTCAGGCATTAGATAAGAAGTTCCTACAAAGGACTGTGAGAACAGCTCAGAGGATCATAGAAGTCTCCCTACCATCCATTGAGGATATTTATCAGGAGTGCTGTGTATGCAAAGTCCTCAGTATTACTGAGGATCCCACCCATCCATCCAGCATCCTCTTTGACTTTCTACCATCAGGCGGGAGACTCTGATGCATAAAAACAAGAGCGGTCAGGATGAGAAAGAGTTTCTTGCCATCAGGCTTCTGAACTCCCTGCCACATTATATTCAAAGAGTAACAGGTTAACCTGTTCTGTACCTTACAATATTTAATATTAATGCACTTTAGTTTGTTATTTATGTGTGATTCATCTGTAGATTTTATCCTTACCTTTGTAAGTTATTATGTGATATGTGTGTTACGTGCACCACTGTGCTTTACACCCTGGTTCGGAGAAATGTTGCCTTGCTTATATATACATTATATGGTTGTATACATTATATACATGTATATAGTTAAATGACAATAAAATTGACTTGGAGAAAAAAAACTAATTGTCAATTAGCGGGACTGTCCTGAATCTTTAAAGGGGCCTCGCCAGTTAGTCATACCATGGGGAGTTGGAGCACCTAAACCTAGGAAGCTGCCATGGATGGGTGCGTGACATAACAAGACTCCCTCCCCTGATGTCCCTCCCTCATCCTGACGAAGGGTTCTGGCCCGAAACGTCGACTGATCTTTTCCACAGATGTTGCCCGACCTGCTGAGTTTCTCCAGCGTGGTGTGAGTGTTGCTTTGACCCCAGCATCTGCAGATTATTTTGTGTGGCCAAAGTAAATTGGAAGGAGAGCAGCAATAGCTTGAGTTTCTGGAAAAATGACGAAGGTGCAGGATAGATGTATTCCAAAAACAAAGAAATACTCAAAAGGCAAAATAGTATAACCATGGCTGACAAGGGAAGTCAAAGCTAATGTAAAAACAAAAGAGAGGGTATACAACAAAGCAAAAATTAACCGGAAGATAGAGGTTTTGGAAGCTTTTAAAAACCTACAGAAAGCAAGGAAAAGATTCCTTAGGAGGGAAAAGATGAAGTATGAAAGCAAGCTAGCAAACAATATCAAGGTGGATGGAAAAAGCTTCTTCAAATATATAAAAAATAAAAGAGAGATGAGAATGGATATATGACCGCTAGGACATGAGGCCGGAGAAATAATAACAGGGGACTAGGAAAGGGCAGATGAACTAAATGAGGGGGGAGAAAAGGATCAGCCATGGTTGAATGGTGGATTAGACTCGATGGGGCAAATGACCTATTTCTGCTCCTATGTCTTATGGTCTTATGGAATTAAGAAAGATCCTGGATGATGTTGAAAACTCAAATGTATCAGGGGTAAAATAGTGTTAAAAGAAAATGCCACATCCAAATTTTACAATGCCTGTCCAGTTCCTTATACCATTTGTGATAAAGTAGTCAGTGAGCTAGATTGCATGGAGTCTGCTGAAATTATTACCAAGGTTGAGTGGAGCCCATAGGCAATGCCATTGTCCCTAATAGCCAAGAGGAATGGGTCTGTCAAAATTTGTGATGATTTGAAGTTCACCATCGACCCAGTACTGAAAGTAGATCAATACACTCTGTCAAAGTTAAAGGATATCTTTGCAAAACCTTCTGTTGGGAAACACTGCAGCAAAGTAGACTTAACTAAGGCCTACCTACAGATGGAGATGGAAGAAGAGTCCAAAGTGTTTCTCACCATAAACACTCACAAAGGGCTTTCTCACTGTAATAGGCATATTTTTCAAGTAGCACCTGCACCTGTACTCTGGCAGAAGCTATGGACCAGGTGTTGCAAGGCTGCTCAGGCTCTCAGTGTTACCTGGATGACACAATTGTTACCGGTGAGGATGACAAGGAACATCTACAAAATTTCCAGGCAGTTGTTAAAAAGATTAGAAGATTATGGGCTCGGAGCACAATGCAACGACAGTGAATTATTCAAACCAAACGTCACTGCAGTCACACCATAGATGCACAGGGATTACACAAGTGTGCTGAGAAAATTCAAGCAGTGGTGGATGTGTCAAGGCCAAAGATCTTGTCAGAGTTGTGGTATTATTTAGGATTTGTCAATTACTATAACAGGTTCCTGCCAAATCTGGCTACTGAAATCCACTCCTTGGGCTCATTACTACAGATCGGGAAGAAATGGAAATGGACAAAGCAGTAAGAGGTAGCTTGGTGAAGTCAGACATTGCACTCACATATTATAATTCACATCCTCCAGTGAAGCCTTTCTGTGATGCCTCGCTTTATGGTACATGTCACATGCCACATGTTATGAGTGATGGAAGTGAACGTCCCATTGCCTTTGCACCATGTTCCCTTACCGCTGCAGAGAAAAATTATGCACAGATTGACATAGAGGCCTTAAGTCTGGTTTGCAATGTAAAACATTTCACCTGGTACTTGTATGAGAGACTTTTTACCTTAGTTACTGATTATCAACCACTAGTGTCCATTTTCAGTCCGCAGAAGGGTGTTTCACCAACAGCAGCAGTTCAGGTGCGAAGATGGGCTCTATTACTTGGAAGGCAAGATCAAATTCAGGAGGATGACTCATCATGGAAATGCTGATCGATTGTCCCATTTACCTTTAGAACATGAAGTACCTGAAAATTTTTCAAAAGAGAAGATTCCTCTGGATGTTTTGTCCCTAATTCAAATCAAAGGTCTCCCTATAACAGCAGAGATAATCCAGAGAAGGACCATAGCACAGTTGATAGAAGAGAACAATGGATGTTAATTACTTGGATTTCCACAAGGCTTTTGATAAGGTGCCATATGAAAGACCTATCCATAAAACAAGGATGTGTAGATTTGGGGGTGATGTATTAGCATGGATAGAGGATTGGCTAACTGATGGAAATCAGAGAGTTGGGATACATGGGTGTTACTCTGATTGGCAGTGTGCCATAGGGGCCAGTGCTGGGCCCGCAACTGTTCATGGTATACGTTAAAAATCTGGAAGAGTACATCTAAGTTCGCTGATGATACTAAAATGAGTGGAAAAGAAAATTGTGCAGAAGACGCAGAGAGTCTGCAGAGAGATATAGGCAGGTTAAGGGAGGGGGCAATGGTCCGGCAGATAGAATGCAATGTTGGTAAAGGTGAGGTCATCCACTTTGGAAAGAAAAATGAAAGAGCAGATTATTATTTAAATGGTAAAAAATTACAGCATGCTGCTGTGCAAAGGGACTTGGGAGTGTTTGTGGATGAATCACAAAAGGTTCGTTTGCAGGTGAAGGAGGCTATCAAGAAGGCAAATGGGATGTTGGCCTTCATTGATAGAGGGATTGAATTTAAGAGCAAGGACGTTATGCTGCAACTCTACAGGGTGCTGTTAAGGCCGCACATAGAGTACTGTATGCAGTTCTGGTCTCCTTACTTGAGAAAGGATATACCTGCTTTGGAGATGGTCCAGAGGAGGTTCACCAGGTTGATTCCAGAGATGAGGGGTTTGGACTATAAGGAGAGATTGAGTTGTCTGGGACTGTATTCGCTGGAATTCAGAAGATTGAGAGGAGATCATATAGAAACATATAAAATTATGAAAAGGGTTAGATAAGATTGAGGCAAGAAAGTTGTTTCCACTGATAACTGAGAATAGAACTAGGGGACATAGCCTCAAGATTCGGGGGAATAGATTTAAGACAGAGATGAGGAGGAACTGCTTTTCCCAGAGAGTGGTGAATCAGTGGAATTCTCTGCCCAATGAAGCAGTGAAGGCTACCTCAGTAAATATATTTAAGACAAGATTGGATGGATATTCGCATAGTAGGGAAATGAAAGGTTATGGGGAAAATGCCAGTAGGTGGAGACGAGTCCATGGCCATTTCAGTCATGATCTTCTTGAATGGCGAAACAGGCTCGATGGGCCAGATGGCCGACTCCTGCTTCTATTTCTTATGTTCTTTTGTTCATAGATGATCCCACTCTGTCTCAGGTCTATATGGCCATGCAAAATGGCTAGGATGTGCAGCAGAAATTCCAGTTTCCCCATTTTAATCAGTGTCAGGAGGAATCTTGCTGCTGACGGGGGTTGCCTTATGTGGGGATTGACAGCTGTTGCACCATGCAAGCTGAGAGCCGAAGTCTTGGAGGAGGTATATGTCGGACATCTAGACATGCTCAAAATGAAAGTGTAGGCTCAAAGCTTTGTTTGGTAGCATGCGATAGGTCACCAGGTCTATCAGCTTGCCATGTACATATTTGGGATACCAACATGTCCAGAAGAATAGTGTATAGAGCTGTCAGAACCACATCCTGCGAACCAAGGGACAACATCTCCAAACACCATGAGGAGATCCCAAAATTTGAGTTTGTTTCACAGCCAAAGTCTCACTTGCCTAGCAAAGTGACTCCCACACCCCTGTCAGAAAAGAGGTTATTCTAGAAGATTAAGAAATCCTCCACAGCAATTAAATCTCTAGGCAACACCCACAAAATGCTGGAGGGACTCAGCAGGCCAGGCAGCATCTCTGGAAAATAGTACATTTGACATTTCAGACCGAGACCCTTCAGCTGACTCAAAATGTTGACAGTACTTTTTTTTCCACTGATGCTGCCTGGCCTGCTGAGTTCCTTTAGCATTTTGTGTGTGTTGCTTGGATTTCCAGCATCTGCAGATTTTCTATTATTTGTAATTAAATCTCCAGACCTGAAAGGGACAATTTAAAATTTACTGTGCTATGGTTGTATATATGGTAGAACTATTCTATAGTAGATATAAGTATATAGATGACTAGAGAGTGATATGTTACATATTTGAGTTGAAATTCTATATTGAGTTGGTTTTATAGCCAAGCAGGGAGGAGCTTAGTGTATTTAATATTTCAGTAATATTTAAGTAACATTGTAAATATATGATCTGATTAAGCGTTGTTTCCATAATTTATTACAGGTAATATGTAAAAGTGTGTGAATGGCATACGTTATTATGCCACCACATTATATGTGAAAGTCTCAAGAAAAGAAAAGAAACTAACTACACATATCCCAGCTCCTGTGTTTTTCTTTCAAGTTAGTTTTTGGAGTTACAAATCATAAACGGTCCAACATAGTCAGCACCCAAGGACAGGATTAAACCTATTTCTGGCACTATGAGGCAATAGTTTTACTATCTATTCCACTGTGCTGTGAGAATGTGATTATTGCTATTATGAAGCCATTTGGTAACATAACAGCAAATAATTATTAAAATTGATATCCAAAGAATAAACGAAAGTGTTAATAGCATAAACACAAGAGCTTCTGCAGATGCTGGAAATCCAGAGTAACACACACAAAATGCTGGAGGAACTCAGCAGGTCAGGCAGCATCTAGGGAGATGAATAAAGAGTTGATATTCCAGGCTGAGACCATTCATCAGGTCAATAGCATGAATGGACTGAACAGAAATGAATGATTTATAGTGAATGGTTGTTTGTCCAACTGGAGGATAGCATTCAGCAGCCTTTCCCAGGGATCAGTGGCAGTATCTAAAAGATATTGTCCAACATGGCCCTTCATTGAGAAATGAACTTCTAACAGTTTCATCCTTTCTGGATTGTATATTCTCACCTCAAGGATCAATTTGTAAGCAGTCTTGCCATGACATGCCAAAGGCAAATGACTTTTGGTTTCATTAGAATCATTTCGAGTATTGGTAAACAGATACAATTTAATTGCACAGCAAGCATACAGAGAGGATCCTTTTTTTCTGAAGAAAGGCCCTGTTCAGTGGGTGGCATATGGGCAGTCAGAATTTCCTATTTATTCATCTTAGTAAGACATCAATAAGACAAAGGAGATGGCGATGGATTTTAGAAAGGCTGCTCCCTGTTACTATTGATGGTAAGGATGTGGATGTGGTGAGGTCCTACAAGTATCTGGGGAGGGAGGTGGGTGCACCTGGATGACAATGGAGCACCAGCAAAGAGGCTGTGTACAAGAAGGGCAAAAGTCGCCTCTACTTCCTGAGGAGACTAAGGTCCTTTGGAGTATGCAAGCCTCTCCTTCACATGTTCTACAAGTCTGTTGTTGTACAATCTTCTATGCGCTGGAGAGCAGGGGCAATAGCGTCAACATAGGTGATGCCAACAGGCACAATAAACTGATTGGAAAGGCTGGCTCTATTATGTGAGTCAAACTAGACACACTGGAGGCTGTGGTAGAACAAAGGACCCTATGGAAAATCCTAGCAATTTTGGACAAAGGTTCTCACCTTGGCAGAACAGAGGAGAACTTTTAGTAATAAATAAGACAAGAGTGCTGTATGTGGTCATTCTTACCCTCAGCAATTAGATTCCATAATGGGACAGCCTAAAGCTGGGGAAGTGATGACCCCTCCTGTTAGACTGTTTGAAGTAACTTATTTTTTCTTCTTTCTTTCTTCTCTTCTAATATTTGTACTTTTGTATATCTGTGTGCTTGTAATGCTACTGTGACACTAATTTCCCTTAGGATCAATAAAATATCTACCTATCTACCTTAACTGTGGGTTACATACTTATCAGATCACTGGGGAAAATCTACAGTTCTATTTCAATGTAAAGCCGTAGGCTTGTTTCTGTATGGCTGAAAGATTGGTTTGATAATGAACCTGTGGAGCAGCTTGGGATGTTTTACTGCTTTGAGTGCACTAAATCAATACAGTGCTGATGATGTTTAGTTACTTAACTAATAATGTTATTGTTATCAAATTTATACGATATGCTGGTGCAGCCGGAGTTTTGAGTCTCCAATCTGAATACGGAAAAGTTAAATTATAGTCATGAATTAAATCTCTAATTTAAAACAAAACATGGCCATGACCTACCAGTTTGCCTTTAAAACTCATCTGGTTCAGTAATGTCCTTCAGGGAAGGAAATCTATCCTCCTCACCCAGTCTAGCCCACACATGATTCAAGATTCCCCAGTAAGGCTTCATATGATGCCAACCCTTGTTCCACATCATATTTATATTACATGTCCCTCTTCCAGCTCTGGATAGCTATAGATAGGTTGGAGAGAGAAGGTACACTATTCTGTCAATCAGATCTTAAGTGGAAATAGCAGCAGACCAGACAAGGTGCTGTATATGAAAGGACCTCTTGGAGATTTCAGATTATCCACTACCTGATTAGTTGAGAAAGGATCGGACACATTTCTAATATAACCTACAAAGTCTTCATTTTTCACCATGTTATTCATTTCCCTTTGAGTTAATATTTAGTTTAAATTTTATACATATTATACACTCTGATTGCTTTTATATTAAGCCGAAAACATCTATGCTCATAGAACATAGAATGTAAAATATAAAACCATACAGCACAGCAAGGGCCCTTATAATGTTTTTCAAACAATACAAACCTGCTTCATGTTCAATCTAACACTTCCTTCCAACACAGCCTATGACCCGCCATTTCTCTGACATCATCTGCCATCTGCCAATTCAACTTAAAAGTCCAAGACTTTTCTTCGTAAGAGTTAAAGAAGCCAATTTTTCAGGTTTGCTGCAGGTTGTTGTCAATCTTCTTGAAGACCAAAGTTCAAAGTATGTATACTATATACACCTTTGTTATTCAAAGGCTCCTTGCAGGCAGCCATAAAACAAAAAAAGTCAATAGAATCTATTAAATAAGAGAAGACTGTAAAATATCAAATTTGCAGAATTAAAAAACAAATCAAGCTGCTACAACATGGTGGTTGACTGATTGAAAGAACACATAATCCAGGTAGATAGAAGAATGAGTGGAAATTTATTAATTTCTCAGCTGAGAATCATTTCCTTATCAATGACAGTTCATACTTAGATAACACTTTTAATAATGCACAATGTCCAAGTTCATTTAATCAAATCATTATTAAGCAAAATCAAACATCAAAATACAATAAAGAAAAAATACAAAAGGTGAGAAAAAGCATGGTCAAAGATGGAAAGTTTTAGAAGAAGCTTGAAATGAGAGAGAAGTTGAGAGGATTAGGAAGGAAAGCTAGAACACAGGACTGAAGAAACCAAGCTCAAGGCAACTAATAGAGGAACTATTAAAATTAGAAATGATCAAGGGGGACAGAATTGAGAAAGGTTTTTTGGTGGTTTACAGGGATGGATGAGGTTATAGATGTATAAATGGATGAACTAATTGAAGGTTTTGCAGACAAGGTGAGAATTTTAAAATTAAGTCTTTGATCAAATCTCAGCAGCTGGGTGGGGGTAGGATTGTTCCTTACTGTTCCCAATATATCTTTGCAAAAACCTTTCCAAAAGGTCTGTCAGCCAGAGTGCAGATAAAGTATATCATGCTGTGTCAGGACCACAATATATTTGGTGATGCATAGCATTGAGTGTAGCTTTTAGAAGCCTGGTCCTTATCTACATCCACAGTGAAAAGATACTGTTGATCATTCCAATGAATACTTCCGTGACTCAAATCCAAGTACAAGCCATTAAACTGGGATCAGCCTACCAGTTTGATCCACCTCACAACATGTTCTTCTGTTGAGCTACGCACTTTTACTGAGTTGACAATTAAATACAAGTTTATCTCCCGAATTATCAAAGCTGGAATACATTTGAAGCAAATGACCATTGCATGAATGAATTCAATATTTTATGAATCACAGTTAAACACTGAAACTTACAAAATTCTTTCAGGGTTTACCCTCCTGGTGGCAGGGTGGATGTTTCCCCGGCTTTGCTATTTGCAACCACAGATACAGTCTCTAAATAAGGCAAATCATCTATGTTTGGGATGAGGAGCAATCTTTTCATGCTGACTGAATCTTTGGAATTTTTTACTCGAGGCCACAAGGGCTCACGTTGAGCCGACTCAAAAAAGTCAATCAATAGATTTCTGGATGTTACAGGAATCAAAGGGTATGAGATGATGCTGGAAAATGGCAGTAGAGTGAAAAAATAAGCTGTCACCTTGATGATCAACGTTGAATGGCCAAATGACCAGTTCCGGATTATTTTACTCATATGTTCTTATCAAGGGTGGTGGTATATTAAGACATGTTAGGGACATTTAAGAAACTATTTTAGGTAGACACATAGATGATAGAGATTTAGAAGACTCTGTAGGAGAGAATGGTTAGGTTGATCTTAGAGTAGGTTAAAAGGTCAACACAATGTCGTGGGCTGGAGAGCCTGTACTGTGCTACAGTGTTCCATGTTTTATGTTCTAATTCAACAAAAATGAAACAGCTTAAAATAAGGATTTGTGATGGCAAACAGAACATTTATGCTGCATATCCTGAGATCTCTCCTCTAGATGTTGTGAGCATCCATTCATTGAGCATATTTCAGACTACACAGATTGTCTGGCACACCAGAAAGAAGCCCTCTTTCATAACATTATGACTTGCCAAAGAAATACCTTATTTAGAGACTGTGTCTGTGATTGCAAAGTTCAACAGCAATAATTTTGCTGTTAAAACTTAATTGCCAAGTACATTCTAGACTAAGATTAATTAATCCTGGGACACAATGCTACCCAAGGGGCTGGAACTGTGGTCAAAGGACAACTGCAGTTATACTTTTGGATCAGCAATCTAGAACTATGGACAAATTATTGACAAAAAAAGCATGTGTTTAAATCACATTACGACATTGGGGGAATTTACCTTCATTTATGTCTAAAACACTTGACCTTGCGATGGTGAACAAAAAGACACTGGATTATTACAAAGCAGAGCCAATAGAATAACTGATGTTTATTAGTTTATTATTATCCGCCCTGCTCTGCTGGGGGAGAAGCTGACAGCGATGCAGGTGGATGCTTCCCTGGTATCATGGATTCTTGATTACCTGACTGGCAGACCACAGTACGTGTGCTTGCAACACGGTGCTTCCATCAGAATGATCAGCAGCACTGGGGCTCCACAGGGGACTGTCTTGTCTCCCTTTCTCTTCACCATTTACACCTCAGACTTCAACTACTGCACAGAGTCTTGTCATCTTCAGATGTTTTTGGATGACTCTGCCATAGTTGGATGCATCAGCACGGGAGATGAGGCTGAGTACACGGCTATGGTAGGAAACTTTGTCACATCGTGTGAGCAGAATTATCTGCAGCTTAATGTGAAAAAGACTAAGGAGCTGGTGGTAGACCTGAGGAGAGCTAAGGTAACGGTGACCCCTGTTTCCATCCAGGGGGTCAGTGTGGACATGGTGGAGGATTACAAATACCTGGGAATACGAATTGACAATAAACTGGACTGGTCAAAGAACACTGAGGCTGTCTAAAAGAAGGGTCAGAGCCGTCTCTATTTCCTGAGGAGATTGAGGTCCTTTAACATCTGCCGGATGATACTGAGGATGTTCTATGAGTCTGTGGTGGCCAGTGCTATCATGTTTGCTGTTGTGTGCTGGGGCAGCAGGCTGAGGGTAGCAGGCACCAACAGAATCAACAAACTCATTCGTAAGGCCAGTGATGTTTTGGGGATGGAACTGGACTCTCTCACAGTGGTGTCTGAAAAGAGGATGCTGTCTAAGTTGCATGCAATCTTGGTCAATGTCTCCCATCCACTACATAATGTACTGGGTAGGCACAGGAGTACGTTCAGCCAGAGACTCATTCCACCGAGATGCAACACAGAGCGTCATAGGAAGTCATTCCTGCCTGTGGCCATCAAACTTTACAACTCCTCCCTTGGAGGGTCAGACACCCTGAGCCAATAGGCTGGTCCTGGACTTATTTCATAATTTACTGGCATAATTTACATTTTACTATTTAACTATTTATGGTTCTATTACTATTTATTATTTATGGTGCAACTGTAACGAAAATCAATTTCCCCCAGGATCAATAAAGTATGACTATGACTATTATTTAGTAAAAGTAATCTGTTGCTCATACCTGGTCCGACAGGCCTAATGTCCAGATAGCCAGCAATGCGATTTGCTCAGTGTACAGTCCTCTGAAATGACCAGACAAGCCTTATTTCAAAGGCAATTTGGGATGGTAGTTAATATTGGCTTGTTACCAAAGCCCATGGTCTGTGAATGAGATGGAAGCTACCTGAATGCTTTCACAGACTCAAGTTGCCAGATGATAAACCAAGCTCCTGTTTTTTAATAATGTGTCCAATGAAATCCAAAACTGACGAATGCAAATCAAAGATAATAGACATAGCTTTTCATGCTGGGGATTGCTTTACCATTTCTTTAAGCTAATAATAATTTATATGAAAAAGTATTACACCAGGCAGTGAATATATTTCATCTTGACTCATTTATTATTTGAAACAAATGAGTGAACCACAGCTCATTTACATCATTCTGGAATCAAATTTGTACCCTTGACATCTGTGACTAGCTCTCCTTCCTTTGGATTAGTTGTGCTCATTTGTAAAACATACCTGTGTTTGAAAACAGTATTATTGCTAGAAATTAGATCATGTATTACTGAACGAAGCAACACAACGTGATTTCATTACTTTATCTAAAATAACTCACATTAACTATGTTTCTATGTTTCTATGTTTGATCACCATTTCTGTATAAAGCTGCTTTAATAGGAGATTTGGACTGGGCAGTTCTGTCACAATCCACACTTCCAAGTCTGAAGATGCCATTATATGTGGATGATATACCACACGGTGTTCCTGTTTGCTTCCCCCTGAACTGTACATCCTCCTGAGTTAAAGTGACCTGACTTGGCAGTTCAAAATTTATTACAGGCTTCTTAAAAAAGTTTCTAAAGTCACATCTAGCATCTAGCACATCCGGTTTACTCCAGCACTTAGCTGCAGATGTATTCATTGAGTGGTTGCATTACTTGTGATAAAGGGGCTCCCTTTAAAAATCAGGCCTTTATTATGAATGGAGGTGTCTAATTCTTCACAGTACATGTAGTTGTGAATCGTGAGTAGCATTTCTTGGTATGTGTTATTTTTCCAAGAAGTTTCTCTAATTTCTCAGGGGACTAAAGAAACTTGGCAGGCCCCATCGACCCCTACCAATTTTAATTGATGCAGTATAGAAAGCTTCTGCTTAACAGCTTGGTATGGCAACTGCTCTGCACGTGACTCAAGAAACTGCAGAGAGTTGTGGACAGAGCTCAGCACATCACGGGAATCAGCCTCCCCTCCAAGAACTCTAAGGTGTTAAGGTCAAGGGCAAAGATTCAACCAGTGTTCAGCTCACTGCTCCATGAGGCTTTACTCTCCTCAGTGCTAAACTGACTCTGCAGCTGTGTCCTGCAGCCAGTGGGCTCCTGGACCGGCTGCAGTACTGAACTGGATCTGTGGCTGTGGACTCACTTTCAGGCACTCGGAGGGTCATGTACTGGGTATTATTTGTTTACGTTTTTAATTTCTTACTCAATTTGTTGTTTTTCACACATTGGAGTTTTGATGGTCTTTGGTGTGTGAGGTTTTCATGGATTCTATTGTATTCTTTGTTTTGTCGCTGCCTTCACCAACAGGAATCTCAAAGTTGCACATGGTGTACATACTTTGACAACAAATGTACTTTGAACTTTTGAACTTTGAACTCTGATCATCTCAATGCCTAAGTAAAGCATTAATAAATACCCCGACCAACCCGGACATTCTCTGTTGTTCCTCCCTTCCATCAGGAAGAAGATACAAAGCTTGAAACCACATATAAAGACAGCCTCTATCCTGCTATAATCAAATTCTTGAATGGACTTCTTGTACCATCAGATAGATAGATACCTTATTGATCCCAAAGGAAATTACAGTGCATTACAAGTGCACAGATATGCAAACACTAGAATAGAAGTAAGAAAGAATAAAAGCAAATTACCTTAAAAATAAGATGTACAAGATTCACACAGCACAGATTACCAGAATTACTTCCCCAGCTATAGATCGACTCATTTTAGAACCTAATGATGAAAGGCAAGAATGATCTCATAAAGTGCTCTATTGGAGCAGTGCAGTTGTCTTAGTCTGTTACTGAAAATGCTCCTCTGTTCAGCCAAGGTAGCATGCAGGGGGTGAGAAACATTGTCCAGAATTGCCAGGATTTTCTGGAAGGTCCTTTGTTCTACCACAACCTTCAGTGTGTCCAGATAGACTCGTGACCTCACAATCTACCTGTACCGCACTTTTTCTATAGCTTTTACACTTTCTTCTGCATTGTATTGTTTTACCTTCTACCTGAATGCACAGTGTAATGATTTATCTGCAAGACAAGCTTTTCACTAAATTTTGGTACATGTGACAATAATAAACAAATATTAATAATAAAAATAAACACATTAATGTTCATCTTGAAGGAAACTGCACTGCCAGACGTTTTCAGCAATGCCCTATTGGATGAATTCTGGTGTATGGACTCCCACTCCTTGGAGTGGGCCAAAGTTAAAGTGGTCAGACTTTCACTCAACAGGTGTTGAAAAAAAAGGACTCTAGAGACCAGACTTCAAGTGGAAATGCTTTTATTTAGCATGATATCATGGAGAGCCTGCAGAAACATGCAAGGCTTTGAGTTACAGAGCAATTTCAGCATATATTTATATCGATGAACAGGCAAGTATACGTGACTACTGGTACGCAAGCGTATCCTTTACACAAACAGATATCCATAACCAGGGGCAAGCAAGTACATCCATAGCACAAGATATTTTTAATCATAGAACAGACAAGACACTAAATCATATGAGTGTATGTTGCTCTGTTCGGCCATCTACACTCAGTGCCTGCATCCTGATTGTGAAAGACTGTTTGCTGTTTGCACGTCAAAGCTTCGGACATTGGGTTACGAAGCTCAAATAGTAAAGTGAAAGTTAGCTACTTCATTCATTAACCCTTTTGCTGACCCTTCTTAAACAACAGACAGAGGTTAAGCGTGCAAAGTCATCTGGAATTGTTAAGTTGATTGTTGAACTGAAGCATAAGAAGTTAGTGCCAAAGCTATATCAAATGTCGGCAGGATAGTAGTTAGTGAATGCTCCTCCTCTAAGTTGTAGGATTGCAGGATACCTAGCTATCTCCCTGATGACTATTATCTGCAGGAAGTGCTCCCAACTTCAGCTCCTTACTGACAAGGACAAGGAATTGGAGCTGGGGCTGGATTTAATCAGGACCATTTTGAAGGATGGAAACCTCATAGATGAGTCTTTTACTGAAGTGGTCACATCCAGAGTGCAGGCTTCAGATAGTAGATAGGTGACCCCTAGGAGATGAAAGGGGAGCAATCAGGTAATGCAGGGCTCCCCTGTGGTCATACTGCTCAGCAACCAGTACACCCCTTTGGATAGTGTTGAATCTATCAGGGCACAACAGCAGCAGTCAGTCCAGTGGCTGGCTCTGAGGATCAGCAGGGAAGGGTAAAGTCAGGTAGACTTATAGTGATATGAGGCTCAATAGAAAGGAGAGTGGACAGGAGATTCTGTGGCTGAGGAAGAGATGCCATGATGGTGTATTGCTTCCCAGGTGCAACAGTCAAAGATGTCTCAGAGCAGCTGCAGAATATACTTAAGAGGGAGCGTGAGCAGCCAGAGGTCATGGTGCACATGGGCACCAATGACATAATAGAAAGGGTCGAGAGGTCCTGCATAGTGAGAATAGAGGGTTAGGACAGAATAGGAAGAGCAGGATCTCCAAGGTATAATCCTGAATTACTGCCAATGCCACATGCTAGTCAGGGCAGGAAGAGGATGATAGTAAGATCATTGGCTGAGAATTGGTGCAAGGGGCAGGGTTTCAGATTTCTGGATCAGTGGAATCTCTTCTGGGAAGGTTTGACCTGAACAAAAGGACGGGTTTCACCTGAACTCGAGGGATCCAATATCCTTGCGGGCAGGTTTGCTGGAGCTGTTAGGGAAAATTTAAACTAAGTTGACAGGGGGACGGGAACTGGAGTGATATGGCTGCATTATCCTTGTGGAAAGGAAAGAAATTCCATATTTACATGGGCATTCTCCCTCATGCTGTGTGGTACGATAATAATGCCAAGATGGTACACAAGTTGTTGCCATATGTAGTGAGACTTTCAGGGAGGGCAGGCAGATGATATGACAAAATTTCAATCAGTGGGATGGGTTATCGTGTAACAAGGGGGTAAAATCAAAAAACATGATGAATACAAGACTGAAGGTGTTACATATGAAAACGCAGTATATGGAATAAGCTAGATGATCTTGTAGCATAGTTAAAGATTGGAATGTATGACGTTGTGTGCATCATTGAGTCATTTTTGAAGAAAGATCATAGTTGGGAGCTTAACATCCAAGAATACAGCTTGTTTCAAAAGGACAGGCAGAGTAGGCAAAGGGGATAGGTAGGTCTGTTGTTAAATTATGAAATCAAATCCTTAGAAGGAGATGGTATAGTATCGGAAGTAGAATCCCTGAAGGAAGAGTGAAATGATCCCGATAGGAGTTATATACCAGCTCCTGAACAGTAGCCAGGATGTGGGATATAAATTTCAACACAAAATAGAAAAGCATGTAATAAGGGCAATACACGATACTCATGGGGGATCTCAATATGCAGACGGATTGGGAAAATCAATTTGGTGTTAATTCCCAAGAGAGAGAATTTATAGAATGTCTATGGGATGGTTTTTTAGAGAAGCTTGATTCTGCATGGGTGTGGTATAGTGAAACAGTTTTATTTAGGGATCTTAAGCTAAAAGAACTCTTAGGAGGCAGTGATCATCATATGATCAAAATTATCCTCCTGCTTGAGAGGGAGAAGATAAAGACGGATGTTTTAGTATTCCAGTGGAGTAAAGGAAATTACAAAAGCATAAGGGAGGAGTTGGCCAAAGTTGATTGGAAGGGGACACTAGCAGGGCTGATGGCAGAACAGTAATGGCTGAAATTTCTGGGGGCAATTTGAAAGGCGCAAGATAGATACATCCCAAAGATGAAGAGGTATTCTAAAGGAAGGATGAAGCAACCATGGCTGATTAGGGAAGTCAAAGGCAGCATAAAAGAAAAAGAGAGGGCATATAATATAGCAACAATTAGTGGGAAGTTGGAGGATAGGGAATTTTTAAAAACCAACAGAAGGCAACTAAAAAGCCATAAGAGGAGAAGAGGTTACCAAAAGTTTTTCAGGCATAATAAAGAGTAGAGTATGCCAGCAAATTGAGAGTGTCAAGGTGTAGGAATAAGTGTTGTTTCTATTACTAGGAAAAGTTGCTTGGAGAGCTGAAGGATCTGAAGGTAGATAAGTCATCTGAAGCAGATGGACTACTGGACTACACCCCAGGGTTCTGAAAGAGGTGGCTGAAGTGTTTGTGGAGGCATTTGTAATTATCTTTCAAGAATCACTAGATTTTGGAAAGGTTCTCAAGAATAGAAAAAATTCAAATTTTACTCCACTCTTTCAGAAGGAAGGGAGGTAAAAGAAAGGAAATTATAGGCCAGTTAGCCTGACTTCAGTGTTTGGTAATATGTTGGAGTCCATTATTAAGGATGAGGTTTGGGGAAACTTGGAGGCAGATGATAAAGTAGGCCAAAGTCAGCATGAACTCCTTTTGGGGAAATCTTGCTTGACAAATATGTTGGAATTCCTTAAAAAAAAATAACATGGAGGATAGACAAATGAGAGTCAGTGGATGTTGTTTATCTGAATTTTCAATTGACCTTTAACAAGGTGCTACATATAAGGCTGCTTAACAAGATAAGAGCCCATGGTATTGACGAAAATATACTAACACAGATAGAAGATTGGCTGATTGGTAGGAGACAAAGGATAGGAATTAAGAGGCCTTTTCTGGTTGGCTGCCGGTGTTTAGTTCCACCTGTTCCACAGGTGTTGGTGTTGGAACCATTTCTTTTCATGTTATATATCAATTATGCTCATTGTGGGGAACACCCCGCCCCCCGCACCCCCCCCCCCCCCCGCACACCTCTAAGCATGTCTACATGAAATGCTGTCATTAGAAAACCACATCCATTATCAGGGACCCCCACCACCAAAAACATGCTCTGTTCTCACTGCTGCCATCTGGAAAAAGGTACATGAGCCTCAGAACTCACACCAGCAGGATCAGGAACAGTCAGTACTCCTCAACCAAGGGGCCCTTGAATCAAAGGGAATTACCTCACTCAACTTCACTTGCCCCATCATTGAAATATTCCCACAACCTATGGATTCACTTTCAAAGGCCCTTCATCTCATGTTCTCAATGTTTATTGCCTATTTATTTATTTATTATTATTATTTCTTTCTTTTTGTATTTGCAGAGCTTGTTATCTTTTGCATTCTAGTTGAAAGCCTAGTAGCCTTTCATTGATTTTATTATGGTTAT